>NC_071087.1:8383191-8488191 GCF_027358695.1 Spea bombifrons | reverse complement strand
TGGCACCCAAATCCCTGTTCTTTCAAAGTACTTACACAAGTAGAGATTATAGATAATACAGCTTGAAAAGGAACAGCTCTTAAATTGTGACAGCCAATAATTATTTTTTGTTGAAATAAAATAAAATGTGCAGCATTGTGTTGGATCTCAAAATTATTTTTGTAAAAAAAAAAATTAAAATGTATTTCTACCTGCATTTATACAGTTTTTTTGAAAAAAAACCAAAAAAAAACGTTGGCAATGGAAAAACATCCCTTTTGCTTCAGACCTTGGGATGTCATGCTCGTTTATGAAATATTGATATTCTGCACCAAAGCCATGCTGTTCACAGAGAGGTACACTTTGTTTTAACACACTGATGACACCTGGAATAGTTGTAGCTGATGATAAGTCATGCCTTTACAGCTGTGCTATATCTGATTTACATGACCTACTAAGCACAAGGGAATACATCCCCAAATTACTGTCACTGCCAACTTTCTCACTTTGATTTGAAATTTCGTATTTTCTTCCAGCGTTTCATTTTCCAGGAAACAACGACAATATATATACCGGTATAAAAAAAAAATGAACAATAAATTAAAGAGGTTTTTCATTTCAAATGATAAGTGTTATTTATCAAAAAGTAAATTATGCTCTTTTGGAAAAACTTCCCTACCATCTCATTAGTCTTAAAAATAAATTAATAAGTATGTATGCATGTCAACATACGGATCCATTCCATTTTAGAAGTTATTCCCAAAAAGTCATATTCTGGGAGCAAAATTAGTCTCAAAATAGCATTATAGAGCATGGTGAGATATGTGATCATACTTTGTTACTTTCCAGTGACGCTGTCATTTTGCATTTGCAGGAATAAGCCACTCAGTAGATTTGCATACTTGGGAACTCTCGGGGTTTGACCCGGAGTCTCAGGATTTCTGCACCAATCTCAAGGTCTCAGGATGCATGTCACTCAAAATGTATCTTTAAATAATGACAAGTAAAGGTTTTCATAAGGGACAGGTATTAGAAACATTTGGTTTACACATTTGATGAGTCGCTGCATAGAATCTACATGAAGGTCCATTAAAGGGTTAATATTTAAGGTGTCTCGGAGTCAGCTCATGTAGAAAGCTCACAGGTATGCATATTTGCATAGGGTCCAGGTCCAGGGGGCATAACAGGGAGCCTCAGGATCCCTGTAACGCCATTACTCAATGAGATGGTTAAAAGTAGACTTGTGCATTCGTCTTCGGGCGAACATGAAAACGAACACAAAGAGTGCGTTTTCGTGTTCGTTCCGAAGACACCCCGAAGAGAAGACAGCGGCGGTAAAACGCAGGCGAAGACGAAGACACACACCACGAAGATCTTCATGATCGTCTTCGTCTTCGTCTACCACTCTCCACCGTCCCTTCCCCTTCTAACTTACCTTGGCATCGCAGCATCGCGGCAGTTCACGGAAGGGGAAATCCGCAGGTTCGCCGTCATGGGTTACAGGGCAGTGCGAATGAGCCTATTGGTCGCCTACAGGGACCTCCTCTGCAGGTGACCAATAGGTTCACTCGCACGGCCTTTGTAACCCCTGACAGCGAACCTATGGATTTCCGCTCCCGTTAACCCCTTCGATGCTGCGTTAGATAACGGGAGCGGAAATCCATAGGTTAAAGGGGCGTGCAAACGACCAATAGGCTCACTCGCACGGCCCCTTAACCCCTTAAGGTGCAACAAGTGCACCAGGAGCCTAAAAGTCTGTACGAGCGACCGACAGAGTCGCTCGTACAGACTTTTAAAACCCCAATGTTGCAACTTACCCGGCACATCCCACTGGTCTCCCTGTTCGATCAGTTAAATGTCCGTACCAACGACTTTATTGGTCGCTCGTACGGACATTTAACTGATAGAACAGGGAGACCAGTGGGATGTGCCGGGTAAGTTGCAGCGTTACGGTTTTAAAAGTCTGTACAAGCGACCAACAGAGTCGCTCGTACAGACTTTTAAAACCCCAATGCTGCAACTTACCCTGCAGATGCCACCGGTCTCCCTGATCTATCAGTTAATAAATGATAGAACAGGGAGACCAGCGGGATCTGCCGAACAAGTTACAGCACCAGGAGTTTAACAGTCTGTACGAGCGACCCTATTGGTCGCCAGCAGGGGGCTCGTCTGTCATCAACCAATGGCAGACGAGCCCCCTGCTGACGACCAATAGAGTTGCTCATACGGACATTTAAACTCCTGGCGCCAGAGCTGCGTTAACCCCGTATTAACCCCTTAACCGGAAAAAATGAAGAAAAAGCGAACACGAAGAATGTCCGCGAATATTCGCCCGAAGAGAAGACAGGACCAGGCGAATATTCACGGAATACGAAGATTTTTTTGTCCCCGAAGACGAGCACGAAGACGAACACGAAGAGCCCCCTGGTGCCCAAGTCTAGTTAAAAGGGAGATCTCACTGACCCATTAACACCATGGACTGCTGTGGTCGGCACAGTCCTCCGTTGTTTGCTTCTGTGCTGAGCTTCATTTAAAAGTGGAGCGCCAGAATAGGCGCTGCTGACCTGATCTTGATCATATTTATACCAGAAGGTCATGCTGCCTGTGGTAAACAATAGAATAGCTCAGTCTTAATCACCTAGTTAGACCTTGTGACTAATGTATGAAGAAATGGCCTTCATTAGCCTTACCATAAAGAATCAACTCAGTGGGGTGTTTGTGCAGGAAAAACTACCTAAAATATCACATGACTGACGATGGCAGTCTCTATGCCTGCAGATGAAGTTTATTGGAGCAAAATGAGATACAACCAGGTTTTTGTCAACACTGACCGATATTACTGTATACAGCGCCGGGGGGGGGTTATATAACTGTATACAGCGCCGGGGGGGTTATATTACTGTATACAGCGCTGGGGGTTATTACTGTATACAGCGCTGGGGGTTATTACTGTATACAGCACTGAGTGTTATATTACTGTATGCAGCACAGGGGTAATTATTGTATACAGCGCTGGGGGTTATATTATTGTATACAGCATTGGGGGTTATATTATTGTATACAGCGTTGAGGGTTATATTACTGTATACAGCGCTGGGGTTATATTACTGTATACAGCACTGGGGGTTATTACTGTATACAGTGCTGGGGGTTATATTACTGTATACAGCGCTGGGGGTTATTACTGTATACAGCACTGAGTGTTATATTACTGTATGCAGCACTGGGGTAATTATTGTATACAGCGCTGGGGGTTATATTATTGTATACAGCATTGTGGGGTTATATTACTGTATACAGCGTTGAGGGTTATATTACTGTATACAGCGCTGGGGTTATATTACTGTATACAGCGCTGGGGTTATATTACTGTATACAGCACTGGGGGGTTATATTACTGTATACAGCATATTTGTCCTTTAAAACCCAGCCACATTGTGCCCTTTGTCCCATGTCTAACTCATTAAGCTTCTGATGCACCTTTTGACTATGACGATAGTTGAGGCACTTAAGCAAATGGATGTCCGATACCTTTAATAATAAAACTAAATCATGTTTTATTACATGTCTGTTTTTACTAATTTTAACGTGGACCTATGCAACATGCAGCATCATACTTCCTTTTATCATATGCTATAAAGAGCTGGATTTTCATCATCAGCCCTGAACCTTGTTTCACTTTATATGATCACAGATGGCGGTTCGTTAACCTGCTTGAGAAACGCTTTTCCACCTGTGTTTTTAATAGAAAATTGTGGGGGGAAAAAATATATATTTTGGGGTAAAATAATAAAGTGCAAAATTAAGAATGTAAACGGAACTTGGGGCATATATAGAATTGGATTGATTATGAGTGAGGAGGCAAGGGGTGATCTTTAACGGTGCTGTTCCACCGAGCTGTTTTCCTAACTACATAAATTAAGTTGTCCATACATATTAAACCTAAAATAAAATTAAAATAATGTACCATTTTTCTGTTTTTAAAAAACCTTTTAGCAGGGTCACTTAATGCGTTCCCTCTGCTCCGCGCTGGCTTCTTGTCACTTTCTGACATCGCTGACGGAGACGTTTGCTTGAAGGTCTATTAGTTTAAAGGGGACCGGGAGTGGTTGTAGGAGGTCGGGTATATATAATGTAAAACATAGGGGACAGTGACAAGACTTAACCCTGGCATTTCCATAAACCTTTTAATGCAGTTTTTAATGGACAGGGAGCATTAAGGCGAACAATAAAATGACAGACAGGTTTATTTTACTTCTCTTTACATGATGCAGCTAGTAGACTAGATTACCTTTTAATCTTTTATTTTTACAAGGTTTATTTTATAAGGATATATATATATATATCAAAGCACTAGACACAAATAATGTGCAGGGCTACAATGCCATAAGACGTTCAAGGGTTAAAAGACCAAGAAATAAAAAGCACACTAAATAATCTTCATTACCCACTCTACAAATAGAAAAAATATATATATTTCTGTTATGTATAAAAGGCAACAGCCTTATCAAAAATGGCACGCCTAAGGCACTGCAGTGGAGACTAATCTAAGAAGAAAAGAGGAGAGGGGTCAGGTGGGTAAATGAGGAGAACGCCCTACGCATGCTTCACCCAAGCAGCTTCATCAGGGACTAACATCAGGTTAAATATATATAAATATATATATTGCTATGTTTTGTTTAAAAAAAAAAAAACAGTTCTTGCTTTTGCATAATATAATGTTTTCTGTTATCTGAGCCCCAATCGCGGGACAAACACCCCGACTCCTTATCATACTGCCTGTGGGAATCGCCCAGCTGGACCCTTGGGCTAATAAAAGTCTATGGAGGGACGGACTTCATTATCGTTGCCATAAAGCATCGGCTCAGTGTGGTGTTTGAGCCGGGAAAGTCGCCCAAAATATCGCATGACTGACAACAATGGCGGCCTCCAGGTCTGCAGATGAATGACGTTTATTGGAACAAAATTAAATTAACCATCTGTTATCTCATAATCTATGTTACATTACACAAAACTGTGTTGCATGCTCGTTATTATTATTATACTTTAAAAATAAAAGATTAAAAGGTAATCTAGTCTACTAGCTGCATCGTGTAAAGAGAAGTAAAATAAACCTTGTAAATTTAATTTACTACACTGATCATAGATTCTCCATGATTGATGCAATATATTATGATTTAGAGTTCTAAATATTCAGTATATTATATTAAAGTTAGCTACAGACACGTAAGTGAAATGGTTAACTATTTTTGGGCTTAATGCTATGTTTTTTTTTAACAGAACAAAAGATACAGTACGTGCTATGTCCAACGTCCTGCAGGTGTCTTCGAATAAATAATAGTAGTAAACAGTGGGTGACAAGTTCAAGGTCATGCCAAAGTCATAACGTTAACTTATAACCAAGAGAATCGGTAAATAAGATAAACAAAAAGGGAGTTGGGGAGGAGGAGCACTGCGGTTTCAGAGAGACTGCATCCCATGAGTAAGATGCAATTTATTTTCTCTCTTTTTCTTTTTGGCAAGTATGATATATATATATATATATATTTTTTATGTACTCTGATTTATAAATTCATTTTTTTAATTCAATTTAATTATTAATTATAATATATATATATATATATATATATATATATTGGGTAAAAATAAAAGTTTAATTGACAATTCTCTTTTATTTTTGATACTCTCCACTAATTAATATGAATAGAGGGACTTTACAATTTATATAAAATTAGTTCTTGCTAAATTAAAGACATTAAAAATACATCATGATTCATATGCATCAACCTATTTTAAGCAGTACCAATAACAGGTTATTTTAACCAAAAATGCGTAACGACCAACAGGTGGAGATAAATCTATCGCGAGTAATTGAGTAACAATCCTCCCATAGGCTGCGAAGGGCAAAAAAAAAAATAGAAGAACAATGGGCCATTTTATCTCGGTTAATGGATCCGGCCCAGTGTGCGTAAAGACAACAGATCTGCTGTACTTTAACCCCTTAATGACAAAGGCCGTACATGTACGGGCTCAAAATGCATTGTTTTCAATGGGTTTAGGGACCGCCCATTGTCCTTAAGGGGTTTAAAGACACTTAGAGTGAAAAGTTTAAGTATTGGTTAAAATGTTGTTTACAATCTGGAAAATGTAGCATTTAGAATGTTTCTAAGTATAATTGCACGGTCACGATGTGTCAAAAAATCCAATTCGGCTGCTAAGCTTTCATTACTTAAATGAAAATCTACTACATTTAAGTTTGTTTTGTTAGAAATCTAATCTCATCTGGGTGTAAAGAAAAGCCATTAACCTTACATTAGCTGTAAAGCATTGCTGCCATATGTTGTAAAGCCAATGTACGGAGCAAATGACAATGGGTGCCATTACCGATCGCTCGAAAATAACCAGTAAGAGTGCGGAAAAGTTAAACTTTGCCATCATTGTATTGTATATCTGCTACCGATACTGCAATATAGTAATTTAATGTGACAGCGTTCAGATAATTAGCATTCCTGATGCGATTACAGGAGTTTGCTTCTAAAATGTCCATTTTCTGGTTTCTTTACTTTTTTTTTTTTCCCCTCCCCACGTTGCATTGTATTGCTTTTTACCCAAATCCTTCACACAGCATTTAAAACTAAATAAACCATTAGCATGCTTCTCATTGTAAAACGTTCTCGTAACTATTACCGTGGGCTATCATTCAGCTGTGTTTGATAGTGAGAACACATTGACATTGTTAAGGTTAATGACCCAATGATTAAAGTTACACATCCGCAGTCAAATTGTCTCGAAGAACAAGTGAAGAAACAATGGATCCACCGCTCTTTCCGAGAGTCCCGATCAGGGTAAATGCATGACAGTAAAGGTGACAAAGCTTCATTAAGAGGGAGCTCCCAACAATTGCTTTTATTACTAACATCAAAACAGAAGAAGAGAAAAGAAATAAAAAACCAAAACCCTAATATAAATAATAAATCATAAAACATAACATTTAATGTATAAAGCTAAAAATAAAGACATACAATAACAATTAATATATATATATATATATAAGCACAAGACACAAATAATGTGCAGGGCTACAATGCCATAAGACGTTCAAGGGTTAAAAGACAAAAAAAAATAAAAAGCATACTAAATAATCTTAGTTACCCACACTACAAATATAAAAAATGGCACGCCTAAGGCACTGCAGGGGAGACTAATTTAAGAAGAAAAGAGGAGAGGGGTCAGGTTTGTAAACGAGGAGAACGCCATAGGCGTGCTTCAGCCAAGGAGCTTCGTCAGGGATTGGGTTAAATATATGTTTTTTTTAATTCTATATTACTATGTTTTGCATAATGTAATGTTTCCTGTTATCTGAGCCCCAATCGCGGGACAAACACCCCGACTCCTTATCATACAGCCTGTGGGAATCGCCCAGCTGGACCCTTGGGCTAATGAAAGTCTATGGAGGAACGGACTTCATTATCGTTGCCGTAAAGCATCAGCTCAGTGTGGTGTTTGAGCCGGGAAAGTCCCCCAAAATATCACACGACTGACAACAATGGCGGGCTCCAGGTCTGCAGATAAAGGACGTTTATTGAAACAAAATAAAATTAACCATCTGTTATCTCATAATCTATGTTACGTTACAAAAAACTGTGTTGCATGCTCGTTATTATTATTATACTTTAAGGGGAATTGACAGGGAAATGCAATTGATAGGCCGTTATTTTATGTAAAATTCTATGAACTTAAAGGAACAGTTTTAAGAGGCATCAGGGATGCCCTCCATTGGCTATAATAAGCATTATTTAACCATCGGTGACGCGCATGCGCTCATGCTTCTAATCTAACGGCAGGATTTGGGATTACACTCTCCTGCTAAATAAACCAACTGCTCATCAGTCCTAAGTGGATGGACATCAGCAAAATAAATGAAAAATAAAAAGGTATCTAGTAATGGGACGATCAAACCGATGTCTTTACCAACATTTCTTATTGATTTGGGATTTTTATCTGTTTTATGTTCCATAAGTCGCACATTAATAACATTTTGCTGGAGGAAGAAGCTTACAAAACCTCTAATTAGCACACCAGTCAACAAATCAAAAGTGCTATTAAGTAACACATTCTGTTTTCAGCTCAGCGGTTCATGTTACATAATGCTTTGGGGGGGGGAAAATTACTATTATTTAGAATCTGAAATATATTACTTAAGTAGTTGATAAACTGGGAAAAAAAAATGAGCATGAAAAATATGAATATTTGTAAAGCAAAATAATTTCCTTGAAATAATATAGTAGTTGTATTCATTTTTATGCAAAATCATGTTTGGAACCGTGAATTCATTACTGGGCCGGTATTTAATTTCGCTCATTGGATTTTAGGGGTTATGTTTTTTCATATTATCTTTCATATATATATTTTTTTTTTTTAACAGACGCTATTCTGAAATCCTGGGTATATACTGTAACGTCAAGGGAAATTAGGTGAGTATCCATAACGATGATGTCATATCAGAGGCTTAAGGAATGGAAAAGGTTTCTATATTGTTATAAGTCATCTTAACTATTTACCTGGCTACAGCTCATCATATAATGTATTAACCAACACATTGCTTTATATATATATTTGTCACCCACAGCAAGGCTGGAGACACCGGAGTCAGGCAGAACACAAGGGTAGCGAAAATGTAGTCAGCAAGCCGAGGTCAGGATACCAGGAGTCAGAATCAATGAGAACAAGCTCAGGATACCTGAGAGTCAACATAGTCAAGGAGCAAGCTATGGTCAAACACAAAAGACAACAGGTGATAATGCACAATGAGGACCGACAATATGAACACAGGCAACCATCAGCGGGCAATGAGTCTTGAAAACTGGAAGATTAAATAGGAGGCTCAAGGAAGGGGCGTGGATATCCCTTTGGCGCCAAAACGTCAATTCCGCGCGTCAGGATCTGTGGCCATCTTGAGTGTGGCGTAACCTTCCAGTATAAAGTCCTGTAGTTCTGGAGTTGACCACCAGAGGTCGCGTGGGTTGCAAATCCTCCGTCACAGGACCAACCTGCTGCAAGGAGGAGGGTCTCTCTCTCCTCCACGGAGGCTGCGGCTGGAGCGGTTGTGTAGCGGAGGAGGGTCTCCCTCTTCTATGTGGAGGTTGTGGCTGAGTCAGCCCTGGAGTGGAGGGGGGGGGTCTCCCTCATCTCCGCATTGGCACTGCTGGAGCAGTTGTGCGGTGTAGGGGGGCTATATATATATATATATATATATATATATATACACATACGAGAAACATTAAAGCAAAATTTGGGTAAATTTTTATAAATTCAATGATACGTTATATAATTGCCTGCATTTTTTCTGGGCCATTTTATTGTTGTTTTTTATTTAAATGATTTGAGTTAAAAAAAAAAAAAATATTTAAATTAAATTATTATTATGTAGAAATTCCCTAAGACAATATGTATTTATAACTGATTTTTTTTTCTACTGTCCCCTACAGGATCCATTAATGATGGGATAAAACAAAAAAACAAAACAAAAAAAAAAAATTCAACAAACTAAATTATCCAACCGATGGTGAGATCCATACACATTTTAGTATGTAACTTTTTCCACCAAAGAAAGCATGGAAAACGAATCTCTTGATTCTGCTCTGTCTATATTGCATTGAATTTACAGCCTTGTAGCTCTGCAATCCAGTACATCCAATAGATGGTATCCCAGGTCTCAATGAATATTAATTGTCCTCACTTGTCCATGATACATAATTTATGGAAATGTATATATCCCAAGTGCTTGTGAATACTATAGATGCTCTCCAGATCTAAAAAAAAATAAACAATAACGGCTTTGTGGATGGCAATTAGCTGAGCTAACATAAACCCAGTAGCCAGAACCAATAGCCTAAAGTGAGCAATTAATCTTTCACTATTAAAGAGTAACCCTGTCTTATTAGACCTCCTTTTAGTTTTCACTTGCTAAGAGCTTCTTAAACCATGTTTGATCACACAATTCCCGGCGGACTGAAACATATATCACTGTTATCAGATGAAATGATATTTCCCATGTGTTTTGAACACCCATAATCATCTTATAATTTACCTCTATAGAACTAATACATTGTAGGGTTCTTTAAATGATTTTCCTCATATTAAGGGAAATGAAGAGATGTGAATGGAATTGTCAAAGCATAATGATTTTGACCTTTCAATGCATGGAGTAGCAATTCCTTCTTTGGAGTATTCAGACAAAGGAGAATTTGTAAAAAAAAAAACAAAAAAAAAAAAACCATCAGAACGTTTACATTTAAGGAGGTCTCTAGAATGAAAACTAAATTCTCATTCTTACACTTTATTTTTTCAATGAATTAAGAAGAAGTATCGACAAACTTTTACTGCGAATAGTTGAAACTAGATTTATACTGTCTTAGAAACACAGAGCATTCAATAATACATTTTGTGATGTGTATTTTTTTATATTTAAGTCATTCTGAAATCTGATTTTCGATGAATTCCTTAAATTAAATGTGTTTAGCTAAAGGGTTCTTATTTTATTATTTTAAATAGTGTTTGTTCCATGTTTTGTTTGGTATCTCATCCAGTGTTGTAGTATAATATAATAATTGTAAGTTAAAAGACGTTCCAAGATTTTTTTTTGGGGGGGTGGGGTTCTCTAATTTCTGGGTTAAGAAATATTTTAGATTTCTTTGCGTTGGTAACCACATAAAACAATTAGCAATTCGACTTTGACACTATAGAAGAATAAATCCTTTATTAATGGGGATTTAGATGCGCTATACTATGTCGTTGCAACATCATCTTTTTCTATTATGAAGAGATTATTATTTATTAATACGATTCCCTTCGATATCCTTAGAACATTCTCAATTAATAAAAGTGCGCTTCAAGAAGTTACTGTTGCCCAGGGCTAAAGCTTCATTAGACTCTGAACATTTTGTACATGCCAATAATTCTCTAACCATGAAATGGTACATCAAAGCATTGTCTGAAATCCAAGACAAGCTTAGATTAGCTTTAATAATATTCATTAATTCCTTAAAAATAAGACGATTTCAAGATTTGTAAAAAAAAAATCGTAGACTTTGAAACTTGGAAGCTTATTGGAGGCTAGACCTCCTGTGGTGTTGGTGTTGGGTTGAGTGAGTCCTTTACCATTCATATATATTTATGCATGGTAAAGGACTTTCACAATTTATGAGATGCAGGACCTATATCATTGGGACTAGGTCTAGACTGGTCATCTGAACCTGTGGCCAGTAGCTAGATTTCCCCTGGCTATGTTACATGAGCGTAAAACACATGGTGCGCGGCTGTCGTCTACGCTTACAGGTTATGACTATCCTAAAATATGTAACTTGTATAGTAAGACATAGAGTTCTGGAAGTGTTATCCTCGATTCAATGACCTGTCTAAAGCTTAATTAACTTAAAATGGGTAGAAAATGAATGGTTGGTCATTCAACTTCCTGAGTGCTAATAAATTACTGCACTGATTGCAAAGAAAACATCCTTAAATAAGTGGCCTAATGAGGTGTACATGGTTTAGAGTACCTAAAATGGATACATTTTACACATAAATTCTAGACCGCCACATGCTTCTCCTAGAAGTCATTAGTAGACCTGTGCAACTGGATTCTTAGGAATTGCAAAGTTACTGAATTATGGTAAATTCTGCATTTCGTACGAAGCTCCGACAACAAGGCCAGACTCCCCACAAAGCAGAAGAAAGCGAAGCAAAAAGCACAGAATTTTCATCTGTAATTTGTGTGCCCACATTCACTCACTCTCTCGTTCATTCTCTTTCTCACAATCTCTAAATGTTTCACTACTTTCTCTGCTGACCACTTCTGCATCTTCTACTTTTTCATCCTCTATCTTTTATCTTCTATCTTCAATGTGCTATCTTCTATCTTTGTCATCTCTATGGACGTAACCCAGCAGGAACTTCGGTCAAAATGGCGGCGCTTGCATTGACTTCCTCTCCTGTCTTTATTATACATATTTTTTTAATCTACAAATTGAGATTTTTTTTAATTTTTAGACTAGCCCCAACCATTTCTGATGGCTGACCGTTCCATTTATCTACCACCCTCTCGATAAAGCTATTACATCTAAACCTCTGACTGTCTACTTTTTGAATATAACATTCTTCCTCCTTTGAACTAAACTTTACACACAGAACTGATAAATTTACTATAACATGACTATTGTTTATACTGAGAGATCATGCTGATAGGAACGTGCTGATAAATATAAATTGGTTTCCCAAAATAATTATGGGCATCTCACGCATGAAATTAAGTTCAATTTCTTTAAGGTATTTTCCTTTTCTTCTACGTAACTAGAATTAGTATCCGGTATTTAGTAGCGTGAGCAGAAGGAACCAAGTGAGGACAATAAACTCGCATATATTGCTCAGTTAGAGATTCTGTCTAACCTGCTAAAAGTACAGTCATTAACTTCTAAAGCGCTTCACATCCACATTAAATTCTTATTGAATTAACTTAATTGGCTCCAACCAAATGTCTTTCAATGTCATTCTGGCAAGGGCGAGACCTATTTTTAGCCCCAAATTTCTCATGAATGATTCAAATGTAAGTGTCTGTATTTCCGCAATCAAAACATATCTGCAGGAGGACAGGTCAGGATTCCAATCAAAGACTCAAGTGACACATTTGCATTGTAAAACAAGAAATGGACTGTACATCCTGCATTTAAGGTTGCCGAATTTAAAGCTTTATCACGCGTCCCAAATGTCCTGCTTTGTGTGCGACAGTCCCGATTTTGCCACTCTTTATGATTGTCCCGCTGGGAGAGCGGTATTTGGTTTCCCTATCTGGTGTCTAGAACACTGCAGAATTGTGTGCATGCAAAGTAGCGTTGCCTACTAAGCTTCCCGATCTGCTGGGGGTAAACATTGGAAGGTATGTATTATTGATCGTTAGGTACATCATGTTATTGTTACCAGATGGCTTATATAGCTTGTCAATGAGCTCCAAACTAAATCCCTGCGCGGGACTGCTTTTTTAATCCGGCTCCCGCTGATTTTTTGTCCAATCCCGCCCGCTCCCGCAATGTGAGTGTTCCAATCCCACCCGCTCCTGCAACATGTGTGCCCAATCCCGCCCGCCATATTTGTGGTCAATCCCGCCCGCTCCCGCCACAAATGTGGCCAATCACGCCCACCTCCTTACCTGCATTGCAGATTTCCCATGCAGTCCCGCAAGGCTGCCCTCGAGTTGCTCCCTCACAACGTCTCTTCTCTTGCTCTGCCCAGGAACAAGGCGGAGTCACAGGAAGTGATGTCACATCACGTGACTCTGTTTTGTTCCTGGGAGGAGCAAGAGAGGAGACGCTAAGGACGCAGCGCGAAGGCAGCCTTACGGGACTGCGCGGGATTACCGGGACCCGCAGGTACAGTGCCTGACTGCCCACTCCCGCCCGCAGCACCAGCAAGACCGCCCGTAAGTTTTTTTTGGTGGGACCCGTATCCCAATACAGTCCTCTACTCCAAACTACCCAGTATATGTACTGGATAGCCTAGAGCTCAATATTGCAGGCTCATGCAGAGTGTGTGGCCCCATCCTTTTAGGCCCCCTCCCTTTGTCTTGAGATCCAGGAAATGCATTATATTCGGTGGAATGGAAAGTGAGTTCATTTTGGGTAGAGCTGGGTAAAAGTTTGAAATGTGTTCCAGCCATACCAGTTACCACAGAAAGTTACCTTACTAATTTTGATGCTTTGATGTAGTTATTTTTTTGGGTAATCCCATTACCCTCATTGATTGGAAATGACAATGTCTGGTGGTCAAGTCTTACCCGTGATCCAGCAGATGGGCACAGATCATGTATAAATGATCAATGTCTTTGTAATTGGTCATCTGATTCCAGCCAATAACAGCACACCAATGTAGAAAATCTAAATTAAATCCCCGTAGATAATACCAAAGGAACATCACAGGGCCTCCGCACGGTGGTCGAGACACACATATACACTTTTACACACACTACATCCACACACACTTTCTCCTCACAGGTCATTATTTTATTTTATTTTTTGGTTGATACACATAACACACCATTCTGGTTGTTCTCAGGTGTGATAGCTTGAGAAGATTATAGTGCATTTTATTTGGCTTTTAATTGGTTAATAAAGATTTTTAGTGTTGACAATTTTATTTGGAATTGCAAGCTATTTCTTAGATATGTTAGACGTTAAACGTTAGAGTCATGTCGATAAAGGAGATGGAGTGAAGTATTTGGCCAGCGTATGTCCCCAACGCACCGGGTCACAAAGGTAATAGCGTCAGGTGGCATTGGGGTCGGTCTTCACTTAGTCAAGTAGAGTTGGGGACCCAAAATGGTTGTTGGACACGAAATGTTAATTTCTCGATTCAGATAACAGCACTCAGATTAGCTCAGCCAAAGTCAACTTTATGTTTATGTTTTAGAACTCATAGTCCATATAACTCGTAACTAGTTATTTACATCTGGCTGACTGCAGGGGGGGCCATCATATATACATCTAATGATGACAAAATTATTACTTGAGTACATTGTGTCCTTTTATCCAACGCATGTGTAATGCTTTCACACAGGTGGAAATTTACATGCAATTTTACATTTTTTACTGCTGTATTGTTTGCGAAACAAAGCTCTGCAGGTGGTGGCGTTAGCAATCATTGTCCTTCCATTCCTCTTTGATATTTCCCAGTCAGGTTTCCCTTTTACTTTGAATTGAATTGTATTATAATATGCAAGCGTTGTAGCGGAAAACAGCTGCTTGCATTGTGAAGACTTTAATTATTGTTGTGTGTGTGTCAGATATAAGAAGTTGAGGTAACCAGGCCTGGACAGGCCATCGGGAACTCCTGAGAAATACTAAAAAAAATAAAAAATAAAAAAATCCCTAACTTAGAGGGGTCAAGGTAAAAGGAGTGGCAGGAGTGAAAATATACTAAATGTTAAGGACATTCATTGAAGATGAGAATATTCATCACATCCTCCATTGACTTGAAGGGAAATACTATAATTCCTCTAGAGGATTTAGAGGTGTGAGGTTAGGGATTTGTTTTGTATTTTTTTTTTGTTAGGTTGGGGGGTTTTTGTATTTTTTTTATTTTAGCTCAATCCAATAAGCATACCTGGGAACTCTCCGGGTTTGACCCGGAGCTTGCCGGGTGAGCGCTGCTTCTCTGGTTCTCCGGGTCAAGACCCTAATCCTCCTTGACACTCCCCGCTCCCCGCCCATTTTCCCTTTAAAGGGGGGTGTTTCCCGCTGACGGGAATGCCCCCGACATCAGCGGGACCTCCCACTGACGTCAAAGGGTACTCCCATCGACGTTATGGCACCACCCGCTGACGTCAGTGGGCAGTCTTGGCCGCGTCCCGCAAGGGAAGTCTCTGGGTAGCCGGAGCCCAGAAGTTCCCAGGTATGACAATCAGACAAAGAAAGTAGACAGAAAAACAAAAGGAGGCAAGAAGTGAAGCTGACGAAAAAGAGGCAGGGACACGGAAGCAGTCGATAACAAAGGTAGGGAAACATTGGAAGGAAGTGTTTGAAAGAGTGTGAGAGGGAGTGTGAGAGGGAGTGTAAGAGAGCATAAGTAAGATTATGAGAGCGCATGAGTGAGAGTGTGAGATAACAAATGCAATAAAAACAAAGAAATGCAAATGAAAATTCAGAGCTCTCTGCTTCATTTCGTTGGTTTCTTTGAGGCTCTCTCTTCGCTGTCAGACATCGTACTAATTATCAAAATTGGCAAATTTCATTGAAATTTGTACGAATCTGAAAACCTAAGTCTACCATTTATCTCCCACCCTCTCAGAACAGAAACAGAACAGAAACAGAACAGAAACAGAACAGAAACAGAAAAAAATAGAATTATTTATATTAATTGTCTTGAACAGTTGCTTTGTTGTATAATATGTTTTACTCAAAACCCCAAAAAAAGATGAGTGAACGAATCAATCTTTCTTTTTAAATAATTTGCCCACAAAAATATTGGCGGAGAATGAAAAGCAGTGTTCTGAGCTTAATACCGATCATACACCACGTTAATTGCTTATTTACATTTTAATTAGAACATTTTTTTAAACTGTAAGTTTAGCAACATCCATACATCCTCGTATTTGTGAAGTTTTTGCTGTGCTGCCTGAAGACATTTCAATAATTCTTAAAATACTTACGTAACTAAGATTTTTAATGTTCGGAAAAGGTTAAAAAAAATCGGCAAACTGCTATAAAATAATCACAAATAAAGAACACTCATATTCAGAGTAGGATAGTTAAAAACCTCACTCACGCTCGCTGCCTCACTCTTATTTACGCTTTCTCTCGCAGACACACACAACCTCATGTTACGTGACCCTGCTGCGTTCCTGTCTCCCTGGGTGGACAGTCCGGTCCGTTATATTAAAGGTGCTGTTCCACCTAGACATTTTTCCCCCCAACTTTCCTAAATAGTTAAATTATTATGCACCACTCTTGGTCCTAGCATTTCAACAGGGCCTCTGCAGCACGGATCTGGTAATGAGGCACCCTAGTTGGAAGATCACGTTAAAAAAATATTAATATTCTTTATATTAAGCATTACTGAACAACACATGCTGTAGAGAGAAACATTATGTTGAGCTTATCGGTATTTCACAGCAGGAAATGGTGACATTTAGATATGGGTAAGACTTAATGTTTATCTTTGGACGTTTTGTCTATCGCAGAGATATTACTGTAGTTAAATCATTTGTTTTAGCCTTGCATGTGTCGGTATGCATTTCCTTATATTACAAAGGTTGCATTCGGTGTCATGTACCATAATAAAAATAGTACAGTCAGACAGGCATGGATTGCCATGTTGAGCGGGCTGGAGCCCCCCAGTGAGACATGGGCAGGGAAGGGACATTAAATGATAAACCTCATAACCAGACCATTTCAATAAAATGGGTATACTGACCTAGGGTACATTAAGGTATTTGCACATCTGGACGTTAAGATGGCCGCATCGGCCATTTTCTTTTCTAAGACGCGTACACATTTCACAAAGCTGACCGGCACATGCGAAGCACGTCCTTGTACTTTGTGGGATGTGTAAGATCCCAAAAGTGTATTATTCTGCATTACTTATATACTGCATAAAAACATTGCACGTGTACTGGTCAATAGTGTGTTAAATGTGGGCATTTGCCCTCTTGGGGTCAATATTACCAGACCTTACATGCCAGCTGATTATTTATTGATGACCCATCACCAGGGGTAACCACCCACTTTATCACCACCTATTATACCATTTACATGAAAGTGTTTAAAAATGATAACGTTTATCAAGTTTCTTTTTCCCAAATTACTCTTTTTTTTAACATGTACGAAATTTATCATTCATTAAAAACAGTAAACTGTATCGAATAATAATAAAAAAAACTTATCTTTTTTTTTTTTTTTTCTGGATTTGTGTGTCAGTGGCTGGTATGTATATAAGATAAATATAACCAAAAATATGTGGACACCTGGCCGTCACAAGTTGGAAGCATTCAATTGTCTGGAAATGTCTGCTGCAGCTTTAACGTTACCTATCACTTTAACGAAGGGGCACAAACTCTGAAAAACAGCCCCAGACCATTATCCCTCCCCCAGCTAATTTCACAGTAGACACTATAGTTCTTCTGGCATTTGCCAAAACCCGGATTTGTCCATCAGACTTCCAGATAGTGAAGTGCGATTCATCGTTCCAGAGAACACATATCTGGTGGCTGTGTGCTTTACACCACTCGAGCCGACGCTTGGCATTGTGCATAATGATCTTCGGCTTGTGTTCAGCTGCTCTTCCATGGAAACCCATTTCATCAAGTTGCCGATGCACAATGCTTGTGCTGATGTTGCTTCCAGGGCAGTTGGGAACGCTGTAGTGCAGGGGCGTCCAACGTGCGGCCCTCCAGCTGCTGCAGGACTACATCTCCCATAATGCTAAGGGGCTGGCTGAGGAGTATGGGAGATGTAGTCCTGCAGCAGCTGGAGGGCCGCACGTTGGACGCCCCTGCTGTATTGAGTGATGCCACAGAGGACAAGTAATTTATTTATTAGGTGAAATTCTGCATTCTTACATTTTATAGTTTTGTACATGAAAAAAGCCACATAATGGTGTTCTAGAAACCTGACTTATGTAGATGCCATGGGAGCAGCAGTCTTAACTTCTTGTTCTTAGGATCTCCATGACCATTCCTGCTTGTTTAGTCATCTCTGCTCTATTGTTGAGTTGTTGATCATTGTTGATTGGTTGAGGCAGTCTTTGTAAGGATGGGGGTTATTAAAAGGGAACGGAAGGACTAATTGAAAGCTTTGAGTCATGAATGATGGTTCGCCTTTATTGTGTATAATAGTATATTGTTAATATTTTTTGCGGGACGATCATAAACTGCCTTTTTTTATTTATTCATACAGATAAAACATCAATAAACTAAATATCCGTCTATATTGGGTCCACATTTCTAAATAAATAGTCATTCATTGCACTATTAACATCAGTAAGCACAGTAGTAGATGCCAATAACTGTCCCAGGTAAAAATAATATTTTTTATATGTAAAAATAATAACTATTCTCAGGGTTGGTTAATGCAGGAGAAACATGTTTCAAGGAAAATATAGAAATAAATAGAGGAAAAAATGTATTGTGACCCTAAGGGATTTTGAGAAAATCAAGAACGCACGGTCTCTCATCCTAAACCTAAAACCGAATTCCTTACCAATGCCTAAGAGACATCTAGGGATAGAAAATGAAAATGCCCTTTCTTTCTTCCAGCTGGAAAATAGTTTTAAAAACGATAAGTTACTTTTCTGAAATCAAATCTTAAATTTCCTACAAATTCTTCACACTAAATAAATCCATGTAATGGCCTTTGCAGATTAAGGAACTATATATATATAAATGATCCATGTGTATGTGCGCACAATTTAAACAGCATATATATACTATGGTGGGGGTTTTGTACCATGTAGAAATTCATATATTTAGAAATTCCTATATATATATATATATATGTATATGTATGTATATGTATATATATATATATATGTGTGTGTGTGTGCGCGAATTGTATTTGGTTGCTATTATAATTTGGTTCGTATTATGGCAGGGGACTGCTTCTTTCATACATAGCTGCCGGCAATGCGCCCTTGGTTTTTGTTCCCACAGAACTTGGAGAACCTGGCCAAAATGAATGCCCATTCCTCCAGAATGTCTTTAGTATAGGATGACCAGTTGTCCACATTTTCAAAGAGCAATTCTCTGACCTTTGTTTCTAGAATTGTTTCTAAAACCCTAAAGCCAAAGTATCACCAACCTGACCTCACCTGCTATGAAAAGAAAAGTTCCACTTGGCACCGGCTTGTATTCTTCTCAAGACATCATACTGTCAGACTCTCTCCTACTTAAACTAACGCTCACTAAAAACCCACCATTTCAGAGAAGCAGACATTCTATCATCTTGATATTCACAACCTACTTTCTTAAATAAACCAACGGTTCCACTCACCTTGGAGATTCTCCATGCTACATTCAATCCTTTCTCGCAAAACAGCCCATCATAGCAGTCCATTCCCCCCTTTCCTTCCTAGGTAGAGTGGGCCCTCTTCTCCTTCTGTGCCAATGTGTCCTATGAGTGGTCATTGTAGAAAAACATTACGAGGATCTTCTCACTTAACCCCTGAGGTACTGTGCAGTCGTGCAGCTGGTAATCTAATGTGCTTCTTTCTGAGGGAGGATTTTTGAATAGTCCCTTCATCTAAACTTATGGCAACAGACATTAACATGGGTAACCAATGACCCAGCTGCAAAAGGTGTTTGCTAATAGTCCCTGAATGTCAAGTCAGTCTTGCCTACTTAGGCTAGACCTCGGGGGCAATTGATCTTATAGATATCATGATCTGTAAAGTGTTTGGTAATTGTCCCTGAAGGTCAAGTCAGTCTTGCCTACTTAGGCTAGACCCCAGGGGCAATTGATCCTGTAAAGCCTATGACCCTATGACCCATTGGATGGGAAATGCTTATCTGGATGTGAATGGATGAATAAGGAGGTGTGAATGATGTAAAGGCACCATAAACAGCTTGAATTTTCATGATTACATTTTATAGCATTGGGCCAGTTTTGAGTCACCTAAAAATATCCCATAGCTTTAAATTTCTTCTGTAGAAAAATTATTGATGGAAATTTGAAGCAATCTGAAAGGGATGGTTCCTTTTACAGAATCCTCATTTTTTCCCTAATGATCTCAGAAATTCTGTATTAAAATTATTGATTCCTGAGCTTTTGTTGAATGGAGTCCTGCTTGCCCCATGTATCTATCCACCCATTACACCTCTGACTCAAACCAGTAGTGTCCATTAGTGGGAATAAAGCATAACTTTTTCCTTAAAATATTTATCTCCATTTAAGACCGATCCTTACAGGTCCCCAGATTGCCCTGATCATGGTGGCACAGCGGGGTTACCCTCACAATTATGCGTTGACTTTGTCTTTAATGGTAGTAGTATGTAGTATTTCTCAAATGTGCTGAATTTCAACGTTCTTTAAGCTCAGCTGCTTCTGATATTCTAGTGTTTCAGCAAAATCCAGCAGGGAGCCTGATCCAGTAACAAAGTCTTCCATATTCAAAGGCACTTAACCAAACTCTCTGCAAACACCGGCCTAGTTTACGATCTAATTAATGAAGCAGGAGAAATGACTCCACATAGGATGTTCAAAAAATCGTAAAAATAAACAAGCAAATGAATGATGCATTTGGTGAGGTATGGCTGGTACCGTGTTTAAAAAAAAGAAATAGTAACCTTCTTTAATCCAAGGTTATTAATAAAGAAAGAAAAAAAGGCCAAACACTCCACAATCTTATGGAAAGACTTCCATGAAGAGTGGAAGCTGTTATAGCTGCAAAGGGGGGACCAACTACATATTAATGTCTATGTACTTAGAATGTGATGTCATAAAAGTCCCTGTTGGTGTAATTGTACATATAGTGTATTTGATATCTTAAATACATACCCTAAAAACACATATATCCCATTTGACTAAATCAGTCCTTGGTCTTGTTTTAGATTGATGAGCCATATGCTTATGCCTTGCATGCATGGGCGTAGGAACCCCTAAAAATCTGGGGGGGACAGATTTTCCCCATCAGATTCCCACTTTCTCCCCATCTCTCACACCCCTCCCCCCTTCTGACACTATCCAAGCCCTCTCATACACTATCTACCCTCTCCCTACCCCCCTTCTCACACTATCTACCTACTCCCTACCCCCCCTTCTCACTAGCTACCCACTCGCTACTCCCCCCTTTGCAGTTCACTTACCCTGCAGTCCTGTGGTGGGAGCGCAAGGCTTCTGTCTCGCTGCTCTGCCACGATACGCGCGGCTTCACTGCTGAGCGCCGGCATATGATGTCATATGCTGCCGCTCAGCAGTGAATCGCCGGCACCGAGACAGACGCCTCACCCTCCCGCCACTGCAGTCGAGGCAGCGTTGAGGCGGTTGGCGGCAGGGAGCAGAGGAGACAGAAGGACACCGAGCAGTTGCTGAAAACGACCGCTCGGCACCCCTCTCTCTCCTCCTGCAGCGTTTCTATGGGGGGGTTCCTACGGCCCTGGGGGGGATTTCTTAATTATCGGTACCCCCGCATGAGTTACTGGGGGGGATCTGTTCCTACGCCCATGCTTGCATGTTTAAATTACCTTACTGTACAAGGTATCAGTGCACTAGTGAAGCAAACTTATGTATGCCTGATGTTAAGTTCCAGAACTTCGCCATCATAGATTTCCCCCCGTATAGCACCCCCGAAAGGATGCAGTTCAAACAGCATATTACTAAAATATTAACCCGGTTTCCATTGATAACCTTCCTAACGGAGAACGCGGAATCTTAACATGTTTTGCCCAAAGGATGAACATATATTTAGTTAAAACATTAGTAAAACCAAAAAACATTTGTCACCGAATGCTGTCTACAAGCTAAAAAATTAAGTAAAGAAATTGATAAATTTTGTTAGAAGCTAGTGTTTTCGGAAATATAAACTTGCTAATCAGAAATCCCAGCTACTACCATTAATTTATAACAAGCTCGGTTTTTGCAGACATATTGACTATAAAGTGATTAATGATCTGCGAACTAATTAGACCTCTTAATGCTGGATAAGGTTACATTAAATAATTTGTTTTTATTCAGACTGGGAATACTCCTGGAGCCTATACAATTAGCTTAATGCTGCAAACTTGCCTATGCGCAAATAACATCATCACTGGTTTTCTAATGTTTCTAATGATTAAAGAAATAAAATAATCAATACTGAAGCATGAATATGTTAGCACCCTTATAGTTTGGTGCTATTTTAAAGAAAAGAAAAATGTTTCGAGAAAAAATACACATTAGTTAAATGGTAAAACAGTATTTTTACAGGAACACATGTATTTTAATATTTTTGGTATCTATTATACAGGTTTTCAGCATATGTTATATATAAACAAAAACCCAACGCCATTTTAAGATCCCCCTTAATTCATAATGCACCTTACTTATATATATATATGCCACTCTGCCCCAGACATGCTTTTTAACCCCTGATATGCCACTCTGCCCCAGATATGCCACTCTGTCCCTAATATGCTTTATAATCCCTGAAATGCTTAATGCCCCCAGATACGCCACTCTGACCCCTGAGGTATGTTTTATGCCCCCTAAAAATGCCCACCTGTGTCCTATAAGTGCCACTCTGCCCGCCTAATATGCCACTCTGCTTCCTAGCAGTGCCACCCCCCCCGACTTTCCAATGCACCCCCAGACTCCCTGGTATCTAGTGGGACCAGCTTGTCGCCGTCTGCGTGATACGTGTAGACAAACACCGCTGCCGGCACTTCTGTCTGGGCTTCTATGGTGGAGCACCGGAAGGTTATGTCACACCGGTGCTCCACCATAGAAGCCCCGGCAGAAGTGCTGGCAGCGGAGGTTGTCTACGCGCATCGCGTAGATGTCCATGGCTGCCGGAGAGAAGGATCCAGGTCCCCTGCAGTGCTAATAAAACATGCTCTAGACTCTCAAAATTTAAATATTTGGCTGTAGCAGAAGGCAGTTTGTTGGCCAAAGGGCCGGAGAGCAGTACAAAATGAGTGTTTGCAGGTTACAGTGAAGCATGGTGGAGGTTCCTTGCAAGTTTATGGATGCATTTGTGCAAATTGAGTTGGAGATTTGATCAGAATTAATGGTCTCCTCAATGCTGGGAAGTACAGATTGATAATTTTACATCATTCAATACCATCAGAGAGGCATTTGATTGGCCCCAAATTTATTCTGCAGCATGACAACGACTCCACCTTTTGCCTTCAGAACTGTCATCATTCTTCCTTAACATACTTTCTACAAGGTGCTGGAAACATTCTTCAGAGATTTTGGTCCATATGGACATGATGGCATCACGCAGTTGCCGCAGATTTGTGGGCAGCACATCCATGATGCAAATCCCCCATTCCACCGCATCCCAAAGGTGCTCTATTGGATTGAGATCTGGTGACGGTGGAGGCCATTGGAGTTCAATGAACTCATCGTCATGTTCAAACCAGTTTGAGATGATGTGAGCTTTGTGACACGGTGCATTATCCTGCTTGAAGCAGCCATCAGACCATGGTCATAAATGGATGGAGATGGTCAGCAACACTACTCAGATAGGCTCTCACATTTAAACGATGCTCAATTGGTACTAAGGGGCCCAAAGTGTGCCAAGAAAATGTCCCCCACAGCACTACACAACCACCAGCCTGAATCGTTGATACAAGGCAGGATGGATACATACTTTCATGTTGTTTATGCCAAATTGTTTACGCCAAATTCTGACCCTGCCATCTGAATGTATTTTTTTTAACTTCTCCCACAATAGTAGGCTGTCCATATTGTAAACATATTTATTTACTTGCCGGGTTGAATAAAAAAAAATAGTGTTTTAAATATTTACAAAAATTAATTTTTCATACCCAAAAGAAAAAATAATTTCAAAAAATAAATAAAAATTATAAATACATATATATATATATATATATATATATATATATATAACATTTAAATTCACATGAATACCAGAATATTTCACATAAAGGAAATTGCTAACAATTTCATTGCAGTTTATAAAAAAAAAAATGAGTTGTGTGTTCTTACCTGCGCTAAATATTTTCATTTGAATTTTATGCTGTACTATTCTCATTTTATTTGTCATTTTATATTTTCTGGAGCAATATTGCAGGTGGTTAGGTTGAAATGACAAGACTGGTAAAATATTTCATCCAGCCATCAAAAAAAAAAAAACAGCCAGAAGGCTAGCATAATTTTAATTGTATGTCAAGCATTAGACAACTAATAACTCCAGGTCAGTGTGTTTCCTCGGGTTAATGAATATATATTAAGTCGCTTTTAGAAGAAAATCTTTAATAACGCACTCTCGGGCTAAATACAGTTACGAGTCGCTATAACTTGAATGGTAGATAATCTTTTTAAGGGGTTTAATACTATTTTCCATTAGTTCTGTAATCTTAACCCCTTAAGGACAATGGGCGGTCCCTAAAGCCATTGAAAACAATGCATTTTGAGCCCGTACATGTACGGGCTTTGTCATTAAGGGGTTAATTACAGTTGAATGCCAGAATAACAATGTGAAAATTGCTTCCTCTATATTCCGTATCTTTTTTCCCCATACAGGCACATTTGTAAAACAATTTCCTGGGAACAGTATGAATTTTTTCCTATGGGGACGACAATTCTCCCTGAACTGGGCTGAACCGTCATTTTATCAATTTTTTTTTTTGGAGCAAAAATAATTGTCAAATTATTTGTGATACATTTTAGCAAAAGTAAATCTCAGTTCCAATTAGCATATATTTCCTAAATACGGTTACAATGCGCATATGCAATAAAGCACATTATAGCGCAATTACCATAATAATAGAATTTTGGAGATATTATACAATCCAAAGTACTTCTTTTTTTGTTACTGTGTTGCTATCTGTACAGTCCTATGCAAATGTTTTTACACATCAGCTTATAACTACTTAACATGGCTTAATGATGCAATTAATGATGTAATACATAATGATGTAAATACAAACACCTAAACTGGCAATCTGGCAAACGCTGAGTTTGCCCGGTGGGCTGGTGGCTGATGGTGCTGATCAGGTCACGTTGGACTGCATATGGAGAAAGGAAGCAAGGAGACTTATGCCTCCTTTCTTGTGGTTAACTTTATCTAAGTTACGGAGATTTACCCCACCAAGCCTTTGCCCCCATGTTCCACTGATTGAGGAGCAAGGGAGGTGTAAATAGCCATCACTTCCCAGCATGGTTTGACACTTGCTTAGTTTCATCCCTGTCTACTATTTTACTTAATTCTTCATTGATACCAACACTACACCAAGCTGGAACTTGGGCTGTTGGTGCCTAGGGCAGGGTTGGAGGTTCAGTCCCACGGTGACTTCATATCTGCTTCTGGAAATGGAAGGAAGCCAAAAGGGGGGGCACTTGGGGCAGTTGCCCCACTTACCACTTTGAAGGGAAGGCTCTGGCTCTGTGACCCTTTCCAATCAACACATTTAATTCCGCCATTTTGTCTAGATGATGAGCTTACCAGCATTCCCTCTGAACAGGACATTGTGGTTTGTTTATCCTTTAAATGTGCAGAACCCTTTAACGTTCCAAATCCTCCCGTTTCTAATAATAATAATAATGATAAATAAATTATTTAGTCTTATTATTCGTTTAGGTTGAGAACAGACTTGCGTCCATAAAGCTCATAAATTCCTTGTTTACCGCTATTTAAATAACCAATATTGACATATTTGACACAATATGACGTAAGTGATAAGCTTTTTGGATTTAAAGGAAAAAGATTTTGCAATATATATGAAAGAAGCTAGTTTATAGGTGATTTAATCCAGATTTTGTACGTTTATCTTTTGGTTTCAGGTATCAGTTGGCTTTGTAGACAGAAAATAACATTTTTGAAGGAAAAACATTTTTTTCTCTTTCTTCTAACTTTTTCTTATAAATACAACCCTAAATGTAATGCCATTATGTTAAAAGGGGATTGTGCCACGTTCCTCGCTGCAGTTTCTTGTATCCATCATTATGACGCAAGACTTTACATATCCCTAATATAAAATACATATAATAAAATTAGTATATCGCAACAATAATATATCGGAATCTTACAGGTAAATCGAAAAGATCTACCTTTCCTGGATTTAACAGACTAAATAAGAAAGAAATCGGAGATTAGGTGATTATCCTTTGTTTACTCATATCGGGGTTTGACATCTAGGCAGCCTGGAAATGCCAGAGATGTTCCTCTCCGTCTCCGCCGCGTCTAGTACGTGCCACCTGTTTAACGACAATGCCTTTCATTTCACACATAGATTTTTATCTTTTTCTGAAACAGAATGATACCGCATTTTATCTTGCTTGGATTTCTCCCTTTTTTAGAGCCTTTTTATAGACGCACTTTAAATGTTTCTAAAAATCTACATTTAAAAAGACCAGATGTCTTTCCGATGATTTAAAGCCTACGTGAGAGTTATACATGTCAAAAATCACAACTGCAATGCAAAAAACTTTTGATTGTTAACAGGGCTGGCCCTACAATGGAGCCGACTGGGGCAATTGCCCCAGGCGGCACTTTAGAAGGGGCGGCACTTTGCCGCCCCAAGCAGTTTTTTTTTTGGTTTTTTTTTTGAAGCGGAGGAGAGAGAGAGAGGGGCGCCCAGTGGTTTTCACTTATCCGCTCGGCGCCCCTCTCTCTCTCCTCTGCGGCGAGTCTCCCTGTTCGGTCTCGGTGCCGGCTTGTAATGCTGAGCGCCGGAAGTGACGTCAATTTCCGGCGCTCAGCATTACAAGCCGGCAGCGTGGCAGAGCAGGGAGACTCGCCGCAGGACTGTTTAAAGGTAAGTACCGGTGGGGGTAGATAATGGCGTCGGCGAAGTTTAAAATGCCGCCCCCCCCCCTCGGTGTCGGCGGGGGGGGGGCGTCATTTTAAACTTCGCCCCAGGCGGCGTTAAGTCTTCGGCCGGCCCTGATTGTTAATCAATTCCTGAGATACTGTTAGGGTTTATAAAACTTTCCTCTTTCTAATATTCACTGTATATCCTGGCCATTGAGACACAACTACAAATTACTCAATACCAAAGAAAAGATAATCAAGCCAAAAATACATATTAACTCAAACTCTTTGTCATCAGCTCTTACTGTAACAATGTAAAGGAAGAACAATCGTCATCAACATTGTTGTTCAAAGTTGGGTCCATGTCTAACTTTACAAAAAGTTACTATTTCACTAGAAAGCCCTTTCTTCTTCCAAAGACACATGCGACCCACATTTACTCTTACTCTTTCAGACACTCACTGTCTCCCGTACTCTCATTTTCATTCACTCACTCTCTCGTGCTGGCTGAATGTCTCCCTACTTTCTCCTCTGAGAGTCACCAGAAGCTCTGTTATTTTTGTGAAAGCTCGCCAGGAGGTCATGTCCACAGAGATGCGGACGAAGAAAGAAGGGAGAAGAAAGATTCTTGCCAGCCCGGACTGTTCGGGTGTTATGTCTGTTGCATAGAGGCCACCTGTCAGAGCAAAGTATCTTGTATGCTAATGACCTGAGCAGCTGCATCTGCTTACCTGGTTGAAACCCTTGTATACAGCCTACTGCTGTTGCTTTGTATTCCAGTGGGCTATTGTGCGGTGTACATCTGCCTTTGTGTCCGTTGCCCCATTATATTGTGTCGACAAGTCCTGTTTTACACCTACCTGTTTTGTCTGCTTACTCAAATACAGACCGTATCATAATAATATCCAACCTTCATTATATTTCTGTGCCTTCCTACTATGCATCGTGGGGTACGAACAGAGCGCCTGGTATCTTCTCCAACCTGGAGAGAGAAGAACAAGAAAATGAAGAACAAGAAGATGCCAGTCGGCAGAGAAAGTAGGGAGTGAAAGAGCCTGCAGATTTCATCCGTTTTTGGGGGGTCTGGCCTTGTTTTCTGAGATTCATATGAATCCGATTCAAATAAAGAGCATCATCTGACATTGTATCATGTATAAAAATCTGATTTGATTTCACTCACTTTTATGAAAATTATTCCAGGGTATAAAATTTTAAAAAAAACCAAACAAACATATATACCGTATTGGCTCGAATATAGGCCGCACTTTTTTCCCCCACTTTAAGTTTTTAAAGTGGGGGTGCGGCCTATATTCGGGGTCTAGCGCCCGACGCCCGGGACATGCAGTCCCGGGCGCCGGGCAGGCAGCGGGGTTAAGATACAGATCCCCCGCAGCGGTGCAGGGGACCTGCATCCTTCTCCCCGATACGCTCAGACAGCCTCCCCTGCCAGCACTTCCCACGGGGGGGGGTGCCGGCACGGGAGGTTATCTAAGCGTTTTACCTCTGCCCACCCCCGACTTACCGGAGCAGACGCCCGGGTGTCTTGCGGGGCCGGCGGGAGACATTTACGCAATACGCAAATGCAACTTCCGGTAACGGTACCGGAAGTTGCATACGCGTATTGCGTAGATGTCCCTCGCCGGCCCTGAAGACACCCGGGAGTCTGCTCCGGTAAGTCGAGGAGGGGGGGCAGAGGAGGACAGCGGCAGCGTATCGCGGGGAGGGAGGACAGCGGATCTCGGGGAGGGAGGACAGCGGATCTCGGGGAGGGAGGGCAGCGGATCTCGGGGAGGGAGGGCAGCGGATCTCGGGGAGGGAGGGCAGCGGATCTCGGGGAGGGAGGGCAGCGGATCTCGGGGAGGGAGGGCAGCGGATCTCGGGGAGGGAGGGCAGCGGATCTCGGGGAGGGAGGGCAGCGGATCGCGGGGAGGGAGGGCAGCGGATCGCGGGGAGGGAGGACAGCGGCAGCGTATCTCGGGGAGGGAGGACAGTGGCAGCATATCTCGGGGAGGGAGGACAGTGGCAGCATATCTCGGGGGGGGGGACAGAGTGGCAGCATGTTTTTTTTGGTGCTTTTTTAAAGAAAAAAAACTTTTTCTTTAAAAAAGCACCAAACTTTTAGGGTGCGGCCTATATACGGGGGCGGCCTATATCCGAGCCAATACGGTATATATAAACATAAAAATGGTGTTTAAAATCCATTACTATTCCATATTAACTCAGTCAGCAACAACAGAGAGTGCCTGGTGTATTTCCCAGTAATGGGTTAATCGTACACATCTGTTATATCTAAGAACAGCAACAGGTGTAACAGATGTCTGTGATTAAGTGTTCCTGGCGCAGACAGATGCCTTTGCTGTTATTTAACACTAAAATCTGATATTTTTATTACATGGAATTCTATATGCATGCTAATATATTTTTTTCTAATAAGATGTCATTTAAATTTTGATTTAGTGATCCATACACATGTAAGCTATGTTTTGAGCCAAAGGATGAAATGTGTATTTTTATTAATATTATTATAAGTGTGTTTGCCGTTTTGCCTTTATCTGTTAACCCCTTAATGACAAAACCCGTACATGTACGGGCTCAAAATGCATTGCTTTCAATTGGTTTAGGGACCACCCATTGTCCTTAAGGGGTTAATAATTTAATGACGTTAGTTAGTTAGACACAAACTACCTTTAGTTTCCCTCTGTTTAGAGAGATCACTGAATGGTAGACGACAGCTCTTTCCATCAACACGATGCACTTTTCACCTATCTAGTACCATCAGCCCGTGCTTTTGCAGCGTTGACAGTTTTCCAGTATTGTAGGTCATGCACTAAGACACGAAACGGAGCTGCCGTAACATTCACGCCAGGACCGTAATGGGGAAAAAAGCCATCACATTCTGTGTATCTTCAACGAACTGGAGCACTGAGCACCTAGACTGTATATAATCTGTATATAGTCTGGATATAGTCTGGATATAGTCTGTATATAGTCTGTATATAGTCTGTATATAGTCTGTATATAGTCTGTATATAGTCTGTATATAGTCTGTATATAGTCTGTATATAGTCTGGATATAGTCTGGATATAGTCTGTATATAGTCTGTCTATAGTCTGTATTTAGTCTGTATATAGTCTGGATATAGTCTGGATATAGTCTGGATATAGTCTGTATATAGTCTGGATATAGTCTGGATATAGTCTGGATATAGTCTGGATATAGTCTGTATATAGTCTGTATATAGTCTGGATATAGTCTGTATATAGTCTGGATATAGTCTGTATATAGTCTGGATATAGTCTGGATATAGTCTGAATATAGTCTGGATATAGTCTGTATATAGTCTGTATATAGTCTGGATATAGTCTGTATATAGTCTGGATATAGTCTGTATATAGTCTGTATATAGTCTGGATATAGTCTGGATATAGTCTGTATATAGTCTGTATATAGTCTGGATATAGTCTGTCTATAGTCTGTATATAGGGCACGAACACCGACAAAGGTGTAGGAGTTTGCCGAAGCAGAACGTCCACAAAAGGACCTCAGCAGAAGACATGTGGCATTGTGAGGCCGAGGGTATTTGTGGAGATTTCAGTTGGCCATATCTGCCAAGATTGATTCAGAGCATCAATCTTGGTACTTTAAGTAGCTGTAATCTTAACCCCTTAAGGACAATGGGGCGGTCCCTAAACCCATTGAAAACAATGCACTTTGAGCCTGTACACGTACGGGCTTTGCCATTAAGGGGTTAAGTAGCCGTAAAATGTTCTCTTTTGCCTCAAACCATTTTGTTTTGTTTTTTTTCTTTGAGCCTTGCTTTGTGACCAAGGATAATTTCGATGTGCTATACATTTTTGGGATGTTGTATATTTACTCCACGGCGGTTCTGACTTAGGATAGTGTTCACACATAAGTAGAATATGAAAACAAGAATTAAAGCCAAATGACACGATACAGAAACTGAGGGAATAACTGTGATAAAGTCTCTAATTTGGTATTTCCGCGAGTTAATGGAGCAGTAGCAATCCCTTGTGTCGTTATATCCTCTCCGGCTTTAAATCACTGGTGCAACTGTATCTCTTACAATTAAATAGCCCCCCAAAAAATGTCTTGCAACATTTAAAGGACAGATCGTCTAATGAAAGGCAACAGTTTATTAAAAAAAAGATTTTATGTAGATTAAATACAAGATTAAACCCATAATAGCATTGTATAAATCACTGCTGGGCGTGCAGTGTGTTCTTACAGCACACAATGGCTGCATCAATCCCATTAATTTTGTCAAGAATGGTAGTCATGTAGGTTGAATAAGTTTAGCATAAGCTTATTGCTATATAAATTACCTGCGAGCAGCGATAAGGCAGGCACAACATACCATTTCTTGTTTGGTTTGCACATGGTGTTCCGTGATACGGTGGTAATTAAAGTCAAGAGGACGAAGAGAGCTGTAGGACAACCCTGGAAGGAGGTAAAACTCTTGGTTCATGATGAATGGGCGGGAGATGAAAGCAAGGAATGTTAAGGAATTTTTAATTACATTTTAAAACTTAATGAGATAAAAGTTTATTTTTAATGGATTGTTAAATCATTAAAATTCATAATTGCCTTCCAGGAGAAACTTACCAGGGATGGTCCTTCATCATCATGCATGGTTACGTTGGTGAGGTAAAAACCAAGCGCCACACCTTATCCACCGCTCTAGCTGTAGACCGGGCATGGATCTACCCATCGGCACGCTATGTGAACATAAGAAGTTTGCCTTTGCCACTAGGCATATCCAGAGATCGGCCACGCTTAGGTCATCAGGTGGCGGCTGGCCTTAAAGTGCCAAGGCCACCCCATCATCACCAGGCCAGCCCTGGTTGAGTCCAAAAATTTAAGAAAAGCAAAAGCTGCAGACAAGCATTGTGGCCGCTTTCATATCCTATATTATTGAACTGTTCAAAGCCACCTTCAAATCCATAGTAATTAAATCGTTAGAGCTGTAACATGGTATCTTAATTGTTTCTGGGTATTGTGTGTGGGAAAATCATTAGGACTGAGAATATTTACACAATCCTTGTATGGATTCCAAAAACCTCAATTTATATTGAAGCAAGCTTGGGATGGGCATAAGGTTAAGATAGACCTAAGATAAGGCCAAGGACTAAGAAAAGTACTAAGAAGTTTGGCAGACTGGTGGGCCAAATGGTTCTTATCTGCCGTCACTTGCTATATTTCTATATTGTTCCATTTTTCTACATCTAATTGTTTCCTTACGAAGAGACACCAACACAAAACATTAACCACTCTCCACAAAGCTACGCAATCACACCTTAGTAGATCTGCTCACAAATTCCTTAATCTGAAGTGTTAATCATATTACTTGTTTTGGAGTTTTTACAACAACCCGTCATAATCGGTCTTTGAGTCACATGACAAATAATGTTCCTGCCATGAAGTCAGGCAATATATTACATGATATTCCTTCCTGGATGAAGGTTTGGACATCCTAGAGTTATAGAAAGAAGGAATGGTGCATTTAGTGCTAAATTCGGCAACATAGGTGGAGCATTGCTTTTTTTTTCTTAATAGATGTGATCAAAATAGTTTCATTATGGTGTAAAATGACTGCTTATAACACAATTAGAGTAACTGCAACAAGTACTGAATAGGAGTAGATGCCATTATCCATTATGATGGACCAACCCTGGTGACTTTCGATGGTTAGCAGGACTGAGCCGGCCTATGTCGTGGATACCTAACTCTGGAAAACGACTTACAAAAGTGCCAAAATACAGTATATTTAAAGTTAATTATCGATTATTATTGAGTAAAATAATATATATTTTATATATCTTCTAGGTTAAAGAGATACCTCAGGCAGTGAATTGGTTTTAAGAGACTCCGTGTGTTTCATTAGTCTGGAACAGTCACAATAATAGAAAGAAAGAAAAAAAGAACAAAGGGTTCTGTTGAGCATTAGCCATAAACTGGTCAGAATTGTGACATTAATTGGACGGCTTGTCCTTTTACCAACAAAATAAAATACTTGTACAATATAGGTTCCTAGAAACCACATGAATTTGTCTCCTTGGACCAAAATATTTAATTGCCTTCTCCCTAACTTAATAACTGCATAGCACCGTGCAATATAATAATAAAAATAACAATATAATAATAAAAATAAAATAATACAATATGATGGTGTAGGAGCTCTCAGAATGAGGTCCTCACTAGCTGTACATACGTCACATATATATATAATATAATATTTTCCAAAATTGTATTATTCAATGGATTTTTTTTTACTACTTTATTATTCTCTTTTTTACAACTCATATAAATAACCACGTTTTAATAACGTAATTTATATTAGTGATGGTATTCGCAAATAAGTAATTATTTGTTGTTTACGATACCGACGTGTGGTCTAATTTATTATAATGGTGGCCTAACTGGGAGAATCTCTTTTTTATGCTATAAATTAAAAAAATTAGTCCACACGGAACGTATTCGAATAACTGCAAACAGATACAAATATGGCCATTACTTTTGCATTAGCGTTACTGGACGTGAATCAATTGCGTTGACAAGAAAAGCCCTTTCGTCGGGGCGGATAGATCTGATATAAATGAACGCGAGGTCAGGGAAGCACTCGATGAAATGCGCTTTATTTCTAAATGCTTAATGACAAGTTAACAATAGCCGAGAAACATTTTGATTTTTACGAAACGGAAAAATCAAAACTAGTTAACACGCATTGAATGACTTCGCTAAACAAGGTATGATGAGAAAAATTAGAGATTGGGAGTCAGAGAGCTTTGTAAATGGACTTTTTTTTTTTAACCGTTATAGGAAATACATTGAAATAAAGAGTAAATTCAATTAAATTCTATTTTATGTAACATAAAAGTGAGTATAAGTATCGGAATAGAGGTGAGATGGAGTATGGGAATATACTTACTTCCCAACATCTCAAATGGCCAAAGAGCGTGGCTGGATTGGCACGTTGGGGAGATGTCTTCTGGGTCGGTAGACAAACTGATACTGCGTTCCCACGGCAGATCGCGGTTGCCGGCTGGATTTATGTGGCCTCATACGTCATAAGGATACAACGTGATGAGCGGCTGCATGTATCTGGCCAGAGGCCACGTGGTGGACATTTGGTGGCCACTGGCCTTAATGTACTAGGAGCTCCTAGTCATCCCCTGCCTAATAATGTTAGGAGGTGGTGGGATCTGCTGTTTCTATACCCGTTATTGTAATTTTTAGGGCTCTAGAACCCTTTTCTACGTTCATACCCAGCAAACATGCTGAGCTCATAGAAAAGGGAGACATTTGGGTTCAAAAGGTGGAGACTTGGGAAGTTTGGAATATATATATAATATGAAAATCTTTTTCATTGCAAATGGACACATTCTAATATATTAATATACTTAAAAAATAAATTGGGGTTTTAAAGTAAATTAAGTCAAATCTGCATTTTAGAAGTTGAAAAAAATTTGCATTTCATTTATTCTCTTTAAAGGTCGATAATTATTGTACCAAAACTACCTTTTTTTTAAACATACTTCTTTTGCTTTCCGCTTGTTTTTCAATTTTGCTCACAATGCTTATTATTTACACGTACGGACTGTTATTTTTACAGCGTTATATGTCATGGGATTCAAAGCTAAAATTATCTTTGCACAGAACACACGGGGTGAAACTGTATGTCGGAAAACAATTCAAATACTGTCATAGTTTCGCGCAGGTTTGACAGGCCCGCTCTGGCGGATTTTGGCTGCAAAGCCTATCTGTTGACATGCGGTGTTTCTTAGTAAACAACTAACAAAATATTGTTTTTCTTTAACAAATCCGGGTTCTGTAGTATCAGAAAAACAGAAATATTATGAGTGTACAAAAAAAAAATATTCCTTCCTTGCATGGGTTTTTTTTCTGTAACAAAGATTTGCACATTTGGACTCAGTAACGTCATATTTTTAGCATAACGGGTAAGACTAACAATGCTTGTGTTTTTTGTTTGCCAATCGGTATAACTGATTTTGGAAAAGTTCATGGACGCTAAGAAGTGTCTACTGTTCCGAAGTTCTCCTTCCCCGCCATTTCAAAATAGAGGACTGCATTGGGAGGCAAGAAACTTGCGGGCGCGGGCGGTCTTGCTGGGGTTGCGGGCAGGAGCGGGCGGTCAGGCACTTTGCGTTGCTCCCTTACAGTGTCTCCTGACTTGTTCCGCCCAGGAACAAAACGGAGTCACGTGATGTGACGTCACTTCCCGTGATTCCGCCTTGTTTCTGGGCGGAGCAAGAGAAGAGACGCTGTGAGGGAGCAACTTGAGGGCAGCCTTGCGGGACTGCGCGGGAAATCTGCAGTTCAGGTAAGGAGGTGGGCGTGATTGGCCACAAATGTGGCGGGAGTGGGCAGGAGTGGAACACCCACATTGCGGGAGGGATTGGGCAAAAAATCAGCGGGAGTGGGCAGGAGTGGGATTAAAGAAGCTGTCCCGCGCAGGGCTCTATTTCAAAGGCCTGCTGCCTGAACCAATCAACAACAGTCAGCAATTTAGCAATAGGGGAGATATGACATAATAGGGAGGAATTTTCCCGAAAAAGAAGCCACGGTGACTACAGAGTGAGCTGAGGAATCTCACCTCAACCAATTCCGGTGGCGGTAGCGGAGACTCTGAACCAAACCAGCATAATCTCAATAGCAGTGTGAATTTATTAAGGTAATATATTTTTACGGTGACCAGAGGGGGGGGTTCGTAATTTCACTTTTGATCAAGTGCTGAATTGCCAAGCGTGTATAGTGGGGAGGAATAATCATATGGGATCCCGAGGAAAGGAGATTAAAATGGCTGCTCCTACGATATATCTGTAGGGTATGTATTTGAGTTTTTATATGGACGTGTAAGGGCTCTACTTTTTTAGATTTTGTTTTATGTTTTGTTTTATGGTTTTTAATTTGTGTGCTATTTGTTAAAAAAAAAAATCACATTTACACAAATTTAATTTGCCCAACTTTCACTTGGTCTTTGCTTTTTGTTTGCATAATTTGTTTTATTCAATTTAATTTAATTATTTTCTGGTGATGCTGGGTACATAACAAAAAAGTGAATTATATGGTAAGGATCTATAAATTGACTTTTTGGCTATTTGTAACACAAAAAAAATGAAGCAGTGTATTTTTTTTATCTTAGTTTGCATATTGCAATAACATCGTGTGAAAAAAAAAGAATAAAAAAGAAAATCATATAATAATGATTTGTAATTTTCTGTTCATTTCAAACAAAAGCCTTAATTATACAGCTATAACTTTAAATCATTGACTTATGCAGTTCGGGAGGTGAAATTTGCCGGTTATCCAAGTTTTTTTTAGGGCGTATAATCAGACGATTGTATTTAACAGAATGCATCCAGACAATCTAGACTGTATCTACCGCTGAAAGAGGTATATTAACGAAAGCAAAGAGCTATTAATCAGTAAGAATGGAATAGCTCCTTATCTCAATAGTGAATAATCACTGAAAATGTTTCCAACTCATTTTTCTTCTAGTACTTTATCAAACACTCCTCAAGGTTTTTTGACACCTTAACTAGAACACTTTTTTCCCATGGTATTAAAGGTCTTTAAGAGTGAGTTTTGATAGATTTTAAGTTTTTTTTTTTAAATGTATTTTCTGAAATGACTAATTTACTTTGAAAATACCTTTTATAGAGCAGGGAAATTGTAAAAAAAATAAAAATCAAATATAATGTCAGCATTAAACGGCAAAATTAATTTAATCTAAATTTACTCAAATACAATGTGCCAAATGCGAGATCTCACCAGTTGAGGTCCATTTTTTGGTAAGCCTTGGCCTCTGTGATAACAAGAAACAACAAGTTACAAACAGAAAAGCTGGGGTTACAATTTAAACAGAGAGAGACCTTTTTTTCACAATAAGAGCTGTAAAGTTCTGGAATGCGTGAAGGTGTTAATCATAGATAAACCTTTTATTCAGGGATCAACTGCTCTTGGATTCAAGAAGGGAAATTATTCTTATTTGATAACAAGGGTTAGAGTTTGTATCTAGATGAATGACTGGCTAGTAGAACCTTGGACCATGGCATGGACCCATATGGGTAGATGACCTACTGGACTGAAGAGTTTTATTCTGTCGTGGCAGTAGGGTATTATGTTCTAGGCTTTGTATGGAACTATATTTACTGCACTATTGCCATTTTCTTCTTTTGTCTAGCAGTGTTGAGATCATATTACACTATATATTTTTATTTTCTTGTTTATTCACCCTATATGGAAATCGCCGATCTAATCTAGACCACTGGGGTCGGAAACCGCTGTGCAGAAATAACCACCGACCTGCACTTTCTCACAAAGCTGGAGGGATGATCAACGGAAGACAGCTGGTAGATGGAGTAAGGTGGTGGCCTGGTCAGAGCAAGCAGTCCAAGGAGCGTAGAACGGGACAATGTGGACATAAGCCAATCCAGAGGTCAAAAGTCAGAGAGGCAATCCAAGGGAGTGTCCGTAAACTAAGAACGGACCAGATCAACACCAGAATTAACAGTCCAGCAGAGTCCAAACAGAAGTAAGGATGATCAGGCAACCGCCATTGATGAAGCTTGAATCACCCCAAAACCATCCTCATGAGTATGTTGACTTGGCGTCCATCCACCCGATTATGTGTTTATGTAAAACACGAACTTTGAAACAATCTCCAGTAATAAAAGATGCAAATTATGAATTCATCCTGAAATAACTACTTGTCTGGTATAAGTCTCCAGAGCTCCCCAACACTCGAAATGTTTATTCACTGCGTGCCTATCATCTTTTGGGTCTCCTTTTTCTTGTATTGGGGTAGTCCCAATATTACCCCTTTTCTCATCATTTGCTTTGATGGTTTATTTTCGCACTATATTTTCACTCAACGTTCTGTTGCTCGTTGTGTAAACAGTGAAAAGAATATATCTACTTTGTGGCTTTTCTACTAAAAGGACGAGTAGTTTAATTGGAACATTATGATATTGATTAAGGGGACTTTAATCAGAGAGACTTTGTGAGATTTGCAGAAAATCAGTAAGTGTTGACAGGTTTTTCTGTGACGGTGATTGCGTTGGTTGATGAAGTATTATTAAGGGGTTACATTCTGAATATACTATTGGAAGTTATTAATTCTGTATAGACGGCACTATTATACTTCACCCAGACAGAAAAGACATCGTGTTTTCATGGAAAAAATAATGTTCTGTTCCATTGAAAATCATTATATTTTGAGGAATCGGTGCTAATTGACTAAAAACAAATATTACAATAATTTCAGAACTAAACTATAAATTTTTGTATGAGAACGCCAATGTTAATTTTTTTTTAACCCCTTAATGACAAAGGCCGTACATGTACGGGCTCAAAATGCATCATTTTCAATGGGGTTTAGAGACCGCCCATTGTCCTTAAGGGGTTAATGTAAAATGAGACTGTTTTAGTTCATGTTAGGTAATTGTTCTCTGTTTATTGGTTTGGCATTCTATCGCCGGAGACGTCTCTAATGCCATTATTCCATTTTGTTTTTCTGCTTGTGGCCCCAAAGGACGCAAAAAAATATTGACTCAACATATAATTCCATTTCACACAAGAAATATTGTCATTCATGATTTCATTTAAGATAGACTTATTTCAGTTGCTTTGGGATTTCCGGTGATCGTCTGTTCTTAGCCTTTGGAGGTTCTGCAATTACCAATCTGCACTCCAATGTTTATCTAGAATCAGGGAATATAAAGCCATGAAATTATTATTTTTTTTTCAGTAATAATTTCATGAAAATAGTATTACCTTTTATTAGAAGTGGCATTGAAGATTTTTTTATTATTATTATTTCTTCTGTCCCAATATGGCGCATATCTTTCTAAAGAATGCTCCGCTTATGTGTACCATTCACTATTAAAATCTTTTTTTTTTAATTACTTAATTATAGTTATTTCTTCCCAAATTCTATGTTCTGTAGCCAGGAACATCACTTTAGTTTTTTTGTTTTAGTTTCGTGGAAACTGAGACCAGGGAAGATAATGCTCCCCTATCTTTAACAAGATTCTCACTAGTTAATTAGGGGACTGAATTTATCATTGTCATACCTGGGAAGTTCTCAGCTCCGGCTCCCCGGAGCCTTCCCTTGCGGGAAGCGGCCAGGACTGCACACTGGCGTCAGCTGACATCGGTGGGCTGTCCCGCTGGCATCAGGGGAGTTCCCTCTGGCGTTGGTGGGATGTCCCGCTGATGTCGGGGGAGTTCCCGCTGACGTCGATGGGAAAACACTCCCATGTAAAGGAAAAAAATGGGCGGGGAGTGGGGGTTGTCAAGACCCCGCTCCCGCGACCCGGAACCGGATTCTGGTTCTGGTATTGGGAATCATGCGCATGGTGGTTGAATAGTCGATAAGTACAGCTCAAACTAAAAGCGCTCAACAAGAAATTAAAAGGAAAAATAAATAAATACATAAATAAAATAAAATAAACCACTTTTCAACGAATGGTTAGAAGTCCGAGCTGCCTATTTTTTAATTCTTTATTTAATAGGTTTGCGTAGTTCACATATCTAGGTTTCTGCGGCATCAGCAGGGCGACATGAAATGTAAGAAAGAGTCTTTGGGGTCTGGGCACTAGGAAGGGAGATTTGTCAGGAGAGTTGTGTTTTAGCTCCTTAGCTTCATTATATATTAATACAATATGATTCCTTGAGCTCTGGCTGCCGGGTGAGCTTGTCTGGCCCCGTATGATGTAGCTAAATCAGTGACATTTCTTCAAAGCCTCCTTACTCTTTGAATTATGCATTGCACAGGGCCCGCTCAGCCCTTCAGGCTGTAGAAACTTGCCTGCTGTTAGTGGACAAAATAGCTAAAACCGACAAATATATATTGCCTGAAAGTCATTTTTAAGGGGCTGTGGCAAAACAGAACATATATTTCATTACAAAAGGGTTAGAGTTAATCATGAAACCTTTATTGAGGTTGTTCTAAGTTTAGGAGAACCAAAAAAGTACCAACATATGTTCTAGAAAAGTAATAATCTACCATTGATCTTGAATCTTTTGCTTTTTTATGTTATTTTGGTTCTCAGACCGTAGAGCGAGTATTTTTTTTATTTTTTAAAAACATTTTTAAACACTTGTATTGTTTGGGAAATTTAACTCTGATACTTTTATTAAAAGTTTGAATATATGCGCGTCTGACGTTACATAAGATATCTGGGAAAATGTTGTTTTTTTTTGTTTAGGGGTTAAAAAATGGCACAATTTTATACTTAGAAAATTATTGTTGTATAATGAAAAAAGTTGTCTCGAGTTAAGGAAAAAAATATATAAAATATAGGTATATTTTTATGTTTACAGCACAAAAGTAATTTAAAGTGCCCTCAAGAAATAAACCTTTGACACGTTGTTGTGGAGCAAAAAAAGGTTAGGAAAAACAGAAGAAGAAATAATTTAACAAACAGAAAAGAAATTAGAGCTGACACAAAGCTCAAGCAGCGAATGTGAACCCAAGGCTCTGTGGTTAATTAAAATTTCAGTGGATATCACTTCTTTTTGAGAAATATTTTTTAACCCCTTAATGACAAAGCCCGTACATGTACGGGCTCAAAATGTATTGTTTCCAATGGGTTTAGGGACCGCCCATTGTCCTTAAGGGGTTAAAACGTATTCAGCTGAATATGTCTTATTGTGAGCGAAAGTCATCAGCTGTGTAATTTCTCTACTTGGTAAAGCAGCTGTCCCTTAGCTTGGGCCAAATTTAACAGTAATTAACAAACGTATGTTTTTGGTTTTGGTTTTTTTTTTTTATTTATCCTATCAAAGGAAAGAGATTTTAGCTGAATAAAAATCAAGAGGCGATATTTGACACAAAACATCTGTTTTGATGAGTGCTTACCAAAAAAAGAAAATTGATTTGCGCTTGTCTGAAAGCGCTTCCTAAATGTTCAATGTATTACACAAAAGCAGGAAACGTCGAAAGAATCCGAAGGACTTGAACGTGATAAAGATAAAGATAATGCGGCAACATGAGGACCCAAATGGGTTTTGGAATTAAAAATGGTATGTAAAATACAAAATTAAATCAGAAAATATAAATTTTTATTATTATTATTATTATTATGATCGAATCACCAGTCATTACTTTTTAATACAGTTATAATGATTATCACCAAATCTCCTAAAAAAGGTCTATCTTGTTTAAACATTTTAATGAAAAAGAGCTATTAGGACGTTTAAGCATCGATTTTACGTAGGTGATCCAAGAGGGTATATTAACCCCTTAATGACAAACCCCGGACATGTACGGGCTCAAAATGCATTGTTTTCAATGGGTTTAGGGACCGCCCATTGTCCTTAAGGGGTTAATATCAATTATGATAATTATAATATCTATAATGAATTCAATATAATTCCAATATGATGTGGCGGGTGGAAAATATTAAGTCTTGTGGCATGGAAAGAACTAGATCTAATGAATAATTCTTATATAGTACTTAAATGGTTAAAGCTGCTGTACCAATAAAGAGATAGGGATGCTTTGTAATAACAAACTTCAGTATTCAACCCAATTAGCAAGATTTTTACAAATGTATTTGATGTCTCATAACAATAAAAGCTCTTTGTGTAAAATATACACAATTATCTCAGTTAACCCTGTAAGGACACAGGCGTTCTACTTGAAAACATACTTTTTCCTGTTGGGTCTATTCATGAAGAAGCTGAGTGTTCAAGGTTTATTAAAACATTGAAGGAAAACGTGATCAAAATGAAAAGAAGAAACACCCCACACGATCTATGTAAAATTTTCTTCTTTTTTTTGTATTCAATACATTTTGAGTCCCAGAACCCCCTATTAACTGAAGAAAGAGATCCCTATCTTGCAAGAGGGGTACAAACTTACATAACTTTAATCCCCCTAAGTAGAGGGGCCCTTTACATCTACATATTACACTGTACCTCGCTGGTTGTTTAACAGGGGTCCCGGGAATGCTCATTTAAAAAAAACTAAAAACATTTGTTTTTAAACTGTGATAGAGGTCTTACATGCTACCTCCTATGCCCTCTCATGACTCTCCGGCAGTCAAGTGTATGCAAGTTGAATATATATTTTTTTCCCCCCCACATGAAAGGACTTTGTCGAAATTACGGTATTATTTAATTTTTTTAAGGACAAGTAGGGCTTTCTTTTCAAACTATATCCATTAACATAATTCAATAACTAGAAAAATAAAAATGAGCAAGAATGATATATGCCTGCGTCCTTAAGGGCCATTTTATCAGGATGTATTATTTCCTCCTGCATCCTGAAGGGGATAACAGACTTGAAGAGCGTGCATACTATACATTTGTACCAAAAAGGCGGGCCCTCTGGACCATCGGGAGGGGGAGGCATGACTCCTGACCTATTCTGGGTAAGTCAATAAGGTTAATTGCTATTGGGACATTTGAGCACTGCTCACTTCTGGGATTTTTTTGTTGTCTTTGGTCATTATGTAGTCAGTTTGCAGAGTGTCTCTAGCCATCGCTCCTCCATGGTTAATGGTTCAAGGTCCATCACGAAGATGGTTTGTAGACTGATGGCACCCAATGGGACCTCATGTCATCCTGTTATGAGAGTCCATTTTCGAGTTTGTAAAAACGTTAAATAAAGCTGTGACCAATAGTCTTACCCACACATTACACTTCTATCCACCAAACATTCTGAGCTTCTAGAAGAGAGGAGCATCAAGGGGGGGGCAGGGGGAGACTTCAATCATGAAGGCAGACTTTCTCACCTAAAGAGGGACACTTTGTATCCATCTCCGAGCGATGACCTAAACAAACGTAATATTCTGATAATTATCAAAACCCAAATTTTGAATAAGAAAATGGAAATCCAATATCATCCAAAGACAGACCTAGACATCTTATTCCGAAAAAAAATATTTAGCAAAAAAATGTTTTTTATATTTATTTTATATAATTATTCATACTTTACTTAATTCAGAAATAAGTTACACCTTTCATTCAACAAAATAGGCGTCATACTCATGCAAGAAAGCACTTCGCTCCCCTGTTTATAAATAAAGACTAGAACAAAAAAATCTAGCGAGTTGCAGGGTCCGTTCTTCAACGTGTTACAAAGTAACTTTGAATACACCGCAGAGGCTCCAACAGGGTATGTAAAAAAAACCCCATTAAGGTAATAAAGATCATGTGAATTTCCCATAATGAAGGCAGAATAAATACCCATATGGCCAGGGACCACCAGTTGGCTAATAACTCTCGAAAAGGAATTATTATAATTGCACTGAAGAGTAAAATTCCCCTAACTGTAAAACTATGCATCCTAATTTGTAAAACCTAGGAAGACATTTAAAGGTCTACCGGGACAGGCCGTGTTACTATTTAATAGTGATAGGTTGTATTCTGGTCTCAAATCAGAAATGTCTACTTTTATATAGTGCTTAAAAATCCCGAATAAAGCACATTCCTGTGGTGGTAGAAGGCGAATAAGTTAGTTAAGCATTATATTGTGTAAATATAACATGGCTTTGATTTGATAGGTGATCCACCAAGGTTCATAAAAATATCCACAGTAAGTATGGCATCAATTCCTGCTACTATACCCTCCAGTGCTTTAATTAGCCAAAGAGGAGCACGCTTCGGTGAATTAGAACAGGATACGTGCAGTGGAATTGTCAGCTCTGCAAACTTACTAATGAAGAATCACAGGAACTTTGTATAAGGACATGAAAAGTAAAGTTAACCGAGGAAATTATTCTGCTAGGATGTTTTAGCTACTATTGAACTTTGAATGTACTGATTAAAATGATAAATCGGAGTTCTAGATCTGTCACGCTTCTTAAATTGTACACTTTTCCGCATTACATATACATTAAATAATATATGTAAATGTGTTAACTAATTGAAATAATATATAAACATGAATACACTATATGACTAAAATTATATGGACACCTGACCATCACACCTATCAGAGCTTGTTGGACATCCCATTGAAAAACCAAACTTCAGGGAAGTCTTTCCACAAAGAGTGTGTCTGTGGGAATTTGTGCCCATTCAGTCAAAAGAGCATTTGTGATGTGGGATGAGAAGGCTTCTTGTTCCAAGTTATCTCTTGGGGTTAAGGTCAGAGCTCTTTGCAGGCCGGTCCAACTCCTCCACACTAGACTCATCAAACCATGCCTCTATGGATCTTGCTTTCTGCACTGGTACAAAGTCATACTGGAACCAGACAAAGTCTTCACTAAACTGTTCCCACAAAGTTGGAAGCATACAATTGTCTAAAATGTTTTTGTATCCTTCTCCTTCCAAACATTCCAGTAGGCACTATGCATTCCCGTAGGTAGCGTTCTTCTGAATCTACCAAACCCAGATTTGTCCATCATGCTTAGATAGAGAAGTGTAATTCGTCACTCCAGAGAACTCGTTTTCACTGCTCCAGAGTCCAGTGTCGGTGTGTTTTACACCACGCCAGCAGACGCTTGTCATTATAGAATAAAAAAAATACAAAATTACATAATAGAACCTGTCACTGATAGAACCCCCACACACTGCCCCTCACCTTTCTCCGTTCCTTATGTTTGTCCTCACCCCATTCCCTCAAGATTGTAAGCTTGCGAGCAGGTCTCTCTCCACCTAATGTATCGGTTTGTCTTAGTCTGTCAATTATATGGTTAATATATGGATTGTAAGAAGTGCTGCGTAAATTGTTGGCGCTATATAAATAAAAGATAATAAATATCTCCCCAGGCCTTCCCTCGTACATGGGTTAGAGATCAAGGGAAGTTTGAGGTCATAACTTTTGTGCACTCCTTTTCCAGCAGATTCAGAGGATTTGAATAAACCCAAATACAGACAGGAGGGGGCACCTATATGCTTCCCACAGGCTCATACGTTCCCCACTGAAGTGGCTCAGCCAAATATGTTGGACGTGCACATGAACCCCTTCGTCTTCTCTACAATGTAAATGGCACCCCCTCCAATGATTAGCCTATGGGAAAATGTTACCCTCGTTCACAAATCATGTCTGCTAAATATCAAAGGGATAAAAATTTTTTTAAAAGACAAGCTTCAGACGAGGGAGCTGGACACTTGCTGCACAAGCCCACCTTCTCCACTCACCTCCCAATGATCAGTAGTAGACACATTTGCCCAGAAGGTGTTGGAGCTGCTAACCCCGAAGATTAACTCTAAACTTGACAAGATGTAAAAAATCGGTGGACTCAATTCTGGAAGAACTGAAAACACACTATAGAAAATGTGGAGGAGAGGGTGGACTCCTGCGAAACTTTGAGCTACACCAAACCGTCCAGCCACATCAGAACAAAAATTAGCTTTTGGAATAAAGGTTGGAAGACTCAGAGAACATGAGACGTAGAGATAACCTCTGTCTACTGGGCCTCCTGGAATCAGTCTCAGGTAAACTCATATGGGAGGTTCTCCAAAACTGGCTGCACAAATCCTAATACCAGACCACCAGGGTGGAATCCCATCCTAGAGAGGGTAGGCCTGTTGCCTTCAAAGGAGAATGCTAGACCCCGAACGTTCATCTTTATACTCTTGGATTATCCAAAAAGATGTATAAAATAGAAAAAAATATATATTTATATGATATTAAATATTGAATTGCACTCGTGTAGACAATAAGATGGGATCGTCTCTTCTCGATAAAAACAGGTACTTCATCATTATTACTTTTTACCTGGAAGCTGAGATATCAGCGAAATGAGTTGAGTATAAGAAAAAGACAAAGGGATATTAATTACTCCTTAGTTTTGTTTTCAGTCCATTTATTTATCCATGTTTTCAATTATTTATTTATATATTCAGTGGGCAGCACCACTGTGAGTACGGCATTCCATACGGGTTTACATCTTTCAGCACTTTAACAAAGAGGAACTTGCAGCACTTTATTGGGGGTTCTACACGGATCAAGCACTTCAATTGGCACGCAGTGCACTTTATTCTGGTGGGACTATAGAATATACCTAGTACCATGTATATCTTTGTAAATTGCACTTTATATTACACTCGTAAGCGGAAGCCCTTTACATCTGCTTCCTCAGAATTTCTAGCGCAAGATACTTCTACAAATTGCACTTTATTCCACATCTGCAAACGGAAACACTTCACATTCCCTTGGAATTTACCTTTAGTGAAATCTCTAGTGCAAGACCTCTCTATAAAATTGCACCTAATTTTACACCTGCAAACGGAAGCACTTTATACCCACTTGGAATCTACCTCATTGAAACCCCAGAAATTGTATGATTTTCACCTGTGCACCTTTCTTCTTTGTTCTTTACTTCTGCTATTCACAGAGTTACTGTACTACTGGTATTTTTAGATTTGTTTTTATCGAGAAGAGTCCATCCCATCGTATTGTCCCCACAAGTGCAATACAATATTTAAAATCATACATTTTTTATTTATTCTCACTTCACCATTTATATTTTTCCATTTTCCGCAAGCACCCTACTGTTCTTTTTGGGTTAGAAATCGGACATTGGAGAAAGTCTTTTCTGGGTTGCAGCTGTGTTATTGTTGGGAAGTAATAATGTTGGTCAGTATTTTTACAAGTATATAATATTTTTCACATGTTTCTTTTTATAAACTTTCGAATTATGCAGACCAAATAAAACTGACCCCGAACCCTTATAACATATTGTCCTAGAGAGGGGTTGAAGAACCCAATTCAATGCCATTCAATCCTATCCCACCTGGAAAAAAACTAAAAGCTCAAATTTTGTTTTGTGATTGTGCCATTCTATTATAACCTACAGTTGAATATGAATCCCACAAGAAATAAAAGAAATGTATTTTGCCTGCTCACTCATGTTTTCTGTAAAAATGGTACAAACATTGCCAATTCGCCAATTCTCAACTGTATATTATATTATTGGTCAAATAAACATCTAAGATGCCTGTTATCTTCTGATCTGAATACCTCTCAGTGTGTTATACACATGGTGGCTTGAATTTCAGACCCAAGGTATGAGATTCTAGAAGGCACCAAATAAACTGTCTAGACTCTTGAAGAACTTGGGGCTACAACTGGTTCCTCTACCCACCTGAAAACATGAATCAATAGGACTAGAACCCCATTCTCTGGTGAGGAGCGGACCAAATGGGGAACCAGAACAGTGCTATGCATAATAACAGCCTGCTTATTACACCAATCCCTGATTTAGGCAGGGATCCATTACTTCCCTTTCCCGTTAGATAAGCTGCTGATCACTGACTTCCCTTCTACAAATGGAACCTAACTGCTTAATTCACGACAAAGCATACATGTACAATATATTGTCATTAATGGGTTTAACCCCTTAAGGACCGGCTCATTTTTCGTTTTCTACCCTGTGGGACCGAGGCTGTTTTGACACTTTTGTGGTGCTTGTGTTCAGGTGTAATTTTCTCCTCACCCATTTAGTGTACCCACATAAGTTATATATTGTTTTTTTCAGGACAAGATGGGCTTTCTTCAGATACCATTATTTTGATCGTATCATCTTATTTACTATAAAAAAATAAAAAAAAACATGGTGAAAAATTTAAAAAAAAGACATTTTATGACTTTTATTTGAAAAATCTTTTACTCACCTAAAAAGCAAGTAAAAAAACTAGCTAAATAGATTCTACTACTTGTCCTGAGTTTAGAGATACCCAATGTTTTTATGTTTTTTTGCTGTTTTTTGTAAGTTATAGGGCAATAAGTACAAGCAGCATTTTATGATTTCCAAATCTTTTTTAACAAATCTGGTCAGTCTGCCTACATCTCCTCTTTGGAACATCTTTGAAGCCGGTTAACTCAATTTAACCCATTCAAACCATATATTTTTGAAAACTAGACACCCCAGGGTATTCCAAATGCTGTTATTTTAACCCTTTCCATGCACCAATTATACAACTACACTTTGTCAAACTTTGTAATAGTAATTTTTTTTATTTTTTTTTCCACACAAATTGTACTTTAGTTATAGATATACAGGTTCTGGTATATGCCACTGTCAAACAACACCCCAATGTGTGTTCAGGAACATCTCCTGAGTACAGCGATACCCCACATGCATGGGTTTGTCAGATTGTTTGGCTGGTAAAAGGCTACTTTTGGGGCATGCGTAATTCAGGTGGTCATTTGGTCATTCTGCCTCCATCTCCTCTTTGGAATATCTTTGAAGCCGGTTAACTCAATTTAACCCATTCAAACCATATATTTTGGAAAACTAGACACCCCAGGGTATTCCGAATGCTGTTATTTTAACCCTTTCCATGCACCAATTATAGAACTACACTTTGTCAAACTTTGTAATAGTAATTTTTTTCACACAAATTGTACTTTAGTTATAGATATACAGGTTCTGGTATATGTCACTGTCAAACAACCCCCCAATATGTGTTCAGGAACATCTCCTGAGTGCAGTGATACCCGACATGCATGGGTTTGTCGGGTTGTTTCAGATTTAAAATGCCACATTTGGGAAGTGCGCTTTTTTTCTCCATTTTGGTCAGTCTGTACCTATGCCCTATCTGTGAGCTAGGCCACTCCAATTTACCCCATCAGCCATTTTTTTTATATATTAGACACCCCTTGGGTATTTGAAGTGCTTTTATTTTAACTCTTTGAGATTTTTGAGAAATTTTAGCACTTGCTCAAAATAATAAACTTTATTTTTTTATTTTTTTAATACTTTTTTATATTTCTTTTACACATTTTGCTGGTACTGGATGGTTCATCTAGTGACATCACTGCATAATTATTTTTAAATGTTAGCACATTTTTTTTTTTTTTCCATTTTTTTTTTTTTTTTTTGAATATTTTACTAATCACATAGTGATTAGAAAGCTGGGCTCCATTGACTTGCATGGTTGAATGCAGTACCTGTATTCAACCAGCAAGTGGAGCCAGTTCTCTAGAGGGTCTGGAGACCATCTAGCAAACTTTTTCTTGTTTGTTTTTTTTTACAGAGCGGCGGCCATCTTACTTGATGGCGAAGATCACCGGCAGCTGCGGCTGTGACCGCTCTCCGGAGCGGTCACAGCCCACCTAAAGGTAAGATCGTTGATCGCCTCCTAAACGCTTTTAAAACGGGCGTCCGCCGCCATACAATGTATGGCGGCTGTTGACGCCCCGGGGAGGGGCCAGACATGGCCCCCGATGCCGATCTCGGCCTTGCTGAATGCCTCGACATCGAGGCATTGCAGCAAGGCCGTTTAAGCGAAGAAAGTGATCCTTGATCACTTTCTAAGCTTATTTAACTTTTTGACGGTTCAGGACCGTCAAAGGTCATTTAGTGACCTTCTTGTCATGACGGTCCTGAACCGGCAAAGGTCGCGAAGGGGTTAAGGACAACCTGGTGTCCTTAAGGGGTTTATGGAAGTTTTCCCTGTACCTTATAACATGCAAGAGTTCCATAGGGTATGGAAACTAGACTTTAGCATTGGTATTCATGCAAACATGAAAACATGAAGGGTGCATTTTCGTTGTTCAGCCCAAATACCGAACATATGAACATGGCGGGGCCTCAAAACATATACGAAGACACGCAACACAAAGAATCTTCATGTTCGTCTTCGTTTACTAAAATCCGTGGTCCCTTCCCCATCTGGTTGATGCCAGTGGAGGCGCCTGCAGGTGACCAATAGGGTCGCCCATACGACCCTTTAACTCCTGATGGTGAACCTACAGATTTCCGCTCCCGTTAACCCCTGTGATGCTGTGTAGATAACGGGACCTTTAACTCTTGGAGCGAGGAGACAGGCCAAGTTCCCTATCATGAGTTAAAGGGCCGTGCAAGCAACTCTATTAGTCGCCTGCAGGGACCTCCTTTGGCATTTGCCACCTTTAACTCTAGGAGCGAGGAGACCAGTGGTCTCTCCCGGCCAAGTTGCGGCACCAGGATTTTAAAGGTCTGTACTAGCAACTCTGTTGGTCGCCAGCAGGGTGCTCGTCTGCCTTCAACCAATGAAGTACAGGTGTACTTCATTGGTTGATGGCAGAGGAGGCCATCAACCAATGAAGCGCCAAAGCTGCTGCATAGTGCATACCGTGTTAACCCCATATTAACCCCTTCTACAAAAAAATGTAAACACGAAAAAACGAACACAAAGAATGTACACGGCCAACTCATCGTGTTCATCATCGTGTTTGACTTCGTGGGGAAAAAATCTCGGTATTCCACGAATATTCGCTCATTCCTGTGTTCGGTTCAGGCGAATATTCGTGGAATACGAAGATTTTTTCCCCACGAAGATGAACACGAAGAGTTGACCTGCGCCCAAGTCTAATGGAAACTATGACTACCTCCCTGGGATTAACTTGGCAAACCATATATCGTATACATGAATGACATTGAAAGTGTTAAATCACAGGCTTAAAGATTACCAGTACTCTGTTTTTTGTTCACTTTTTACTACAAAGTCTAAAAATAAGTCTGTTTTTCAGTTGGTCATGAAAATCAAATTATGTTTTCACTGGTATCTTTGTTCCCTCCAGACATGCTGAAATTCTAGAAAACAAAAAAAAAAACTAGGACAAAAGGAAAACATTTTGTTGCTCGCTATTCGGTGCTTCTGATTTTTATAAGTAAACACATTTTTAGAAAGACAGAACTACCCTTTATTTGTTTTCAGAATATTTTTAAGATGACTGTTTAAATTCCTCCCAACCCTATAATGACTAAGATTAAAGCAGGGAGAGCAGGAAAGCTCTGGCAAGGATTGCAATTGAAGGCTCAATCTTGCATAGGGCTGGAGATTCATGTTTGTAAATCAGTATGCGTAAGATCTTTTGGGTCCATTTGTGGTCAGTAGAGTTGAGGGTGAACTCAACTGTCCAGAATTGACTGAAGCCTTTGCCTTTTCTAACACTTAGAAAACAACTTGGGGATTCACTTAAATACAAGTTGTTTGCCGAGGCATAAATGTTGTGAGTTTCAGTTGAGAGAATTGAGATATTAGGGAGCGTTTGCATGTCCTTGCCATAGTTGGCGACTCTCTGGATTTGAGTCCCTGGGTGAAGCGTTGGGTCACTTTCCTCTTTCTACAAGAAGACAAGCAGCGCTCATCCATGCCCACTCTTCATCCACTTGTTCTTCTACTCAACAACACGGCTGGCTACCAACTCAAGACTAGCTCTGCCCCAGCTGACTCCAGCTACACTACCAGCTAGACCTGTCCCCCTGTAAAACCACTATACGAGAGCAGGGAGAGCTCCACATAGCCTACCTCGGGAACTTTGTAAATATGGTCTTTGCCTGAAACGTCCCAGAGCAATGTATGTATACAATTTACATAAAAAAGAGAGTATGAAAGAGAAAGAGAGCGAATGAGGGTGAGTGAAAACAAATTTTGTTTCCAAATGCTTTTTTTAAATTTAAATTTTCGACCAAACTGAAAGAGGAGGGGATACAATTTGTTGTCTATGCAATCAGCTGGAAGGCGGTGAACTTTGAAGGCTAATCCATAAGATTACCCTGTTTATAAGGACAAGAACATCCCTTCTGGGGGAGTGACTGTGTGTGGAGGCGTGTTAGTTGAATAAAGGGGAAGGGCTTGCTATCATTTAGCTGAGACGGGAGGAGGAAGTAGGCGTGGCCAAATGCTGCTACCCTACCCCGAGAAAGAAGAAAATGACCAAGAGACCTGGGGAAGCCGAGACTCTGGGTCAAACCCATAGAGAGTGCCCATGTATGTATATACCAGTGACACTGTAGTCATTGTGGTTGTGAATATTATTGTCTATGTTATAACATATTTTAGTACAATACTCTACATGTTGGCTCAAATTCTTCTGAATATGCCAAAATCCTATTTTCCCTGTGATTATATGTATTTTACTAGGTGAGTGCCCTGCCAGCCTAATAAATTAACCCTCTAACTCTCAGCCAGGCAGAGGCCAGGATCTCCTATAGGGGGGAGCCTGGTGGTACATATACCCTCAGCGATATCAGTTACATAAATATCACATATTGCATACATTCACGAAGAGAACATTTTTCTTACTTGTGTTATCTTATTTGTCTTAGAACGTATTGTATTACAATGACATCATTTGTTTGCTGTTTGCCTTACGCACTGGACATTTCTAAACATAAAAAACATACATATTTCTCTATATAAATTTTAAGCTGTTTATACTGTCATCTAAAATATAACAAATATATCGCAAAACTGCGGAAATTGGCCTGTTCTCCCAGAGCGCTCATAGGGTTTCGCTTTTTAATGGACGGTTTTATTATGTTTCAGGATGGACACAAACTGTTATAATAACGTACTTCAGAATGTTATCTAATTTTTCACCCATACATTTGCAAGTATTTAACAAAGCTCGCTGTCCACATTATTCTTAGTAAGGCTAAGGCCGGTTTAATAATCTATGTATAAACAGCATCAGATGTCTTCCGTTGCCGAATGTTTATAAATGCGGAAGACATGATATGACAGCATAATCGTCTCAGTAGTTATCTGGTGGGCTTTAGTGTCACATATTGTCACTCCGAGGAATAGGATTATATGGATGTAGTCATTTCATTGGTGAGTTTACATGAAAGGGCTTTGTATAGAGGCAATTGTACTTTGTATAGAGGCAAATGTCATATACATGACAGATGACGATACGGAAGAATATGGGAAATATGTTTTAATGCTTTAGTATTTTAATTGCTAATAAATTATGGAAAATATTTTGCTGCCATACCAGACTCAACCATCATTTTGTCAGGTGGTGTGCAAAAAAGGGGTTAATGCTTATTAAACATACATATTGTGCCAACCTGACACCACTTTGATTTAGGGGCGACAGGAAAGCACAAAGAGAGTTTTTCCATGATCACGAAGTCACAGGATCTACTTCTTTAAAGGTGTTATGTATAATATGGGTTCTTTTTGAGGGTACTATGTGTTTTTCAAATAAAATATCACAAGGTGTGAAACCACGAATACAAGAAGTAAAGCAGCCATTACCCGAAAAGCACCATCGAGTTCACACAAAAAATGCCTAAAACCTAAGAAATAAAAAAAATAAAATAAAAAAAAAGCGGGCAACAAAGAGTGTTCTTGCATGTGGTGCCATTTGGTCAAGAGCTGTACATATATACAAAGGCTATAATGAATATTTCACGTGCCCTGCAAACCCCACTAGATGCTAGCAATGTGTCATTTTGTTAAAAGTAATATATTAATTGGGAGATATGTAATACTTTTATATAATTTATTTTGTTGTTATATAATAATATATACCATATATTATGTTATATGTTATAGATTATTATATAACAATAATATATAACCATAATATATAACATATATATTATGTTATATATATAATATATAATAAAATATCAATCATTCTTCCAGCAGATGGCATCTAAGAACTGTTTGGATCTGTTACTGATCTCTTTAGATTTCATTCACTTTTAATGGAATCCAACAAGAGTAAACGCTATTTACTATAGAAAATATGCTAATCTGGATAAATCATAAAAAATTTAAAGTCATGCATAATGATATTTTAGCTCATAAAACTGAGTATAAAAATTGTATGACTTGTTGGAAAAGATAAAGAAGTTGAAGGGACTAAAAATAGAATATAAATGGTGCCAATTTTTATTACAGATTGACCCATACAGCACCCAGGGCAGGTCATTTCTTCTTGCAGTCATATCTAGGAACTCTCCAACTTTGTCCTGGAGTGTGTAAGTGAAAGTTTGCTCATCAGGTCTCCAGGTCACTTCTGTCTTACACTGAGCAGAGAGAAGTTTCCAATTATGTTTTGCATGTGCTGTCTCTTCTTAATTCTTAAATTCCGCTACATGGTCTTTTTTTTTGTTTTTTTTTTTAAGTTTGAAAACCTAAGCTTGGTGAATATTAGACTTGTGCATTTGGGTTCCTATGAATTTTAATTCAAGAATGGTCCGCCGATGAAACAAGAAAAAACAAAGCAGAGAGCTGATAACGAGGAGAAGGGAATATAGAAAGAAGACAGAAGAACTAGAAGAGGCAAGAGAAGAAGCAGAGCTGAGGAAAAAGATAAGGGGACGTGGAAGCACTCAGCAGAGAAGGTAGGGAGACATTGAGAGGGAGCGAGAGAGAGTGAATGAGATTGTAAAAGCGGGGGAATGAGAATGTGAGACACAATGAATTCCATTTACTTATGGAAAAAGCCCTCCAAATTCCATCAGCATCAGAAGGGCAGGAAACAAAAGTTGCTGTCCAAAAAGGACTGGACCATAAACAAAGCAAAAAATGAGTCCAAATCGTAACATACATACATACATACAAATGCAGTGTATATATGCAAATATATAGAGGAACCACTAGCATAGATGCACACACCGGCATGGTATGCGAGTGAAAATTTTAAAATTAAAGAGTGCCTTTAAGACCACAGACCGGCATTATAAAAATCTTTTCCCACCCAAATTTTATGTATGTTGACCTTTTTTGCAAAGGCATGGGGGTATTCTGCAGAATCCCTCCATATGCACCCCCCCCTGCTATTTTGCGTGTGGAAGATGTGTTTGGCTGAACATATCTATCTGCACATGATATACTTACCGCCAGTCAACTCCAGCGCCGGCACAGTGATGTCACTAACAATGCTTTTCTGCCACTAATTGGCTGTTTTATGCAGCCAATCAGTGGCAAGAATCTTCAGACCACCGGGAAGGATTACTAAAATATGCGTTCTTCTTTAGAGGGGATATCAAGGACATTAGATTGTCCCTATCAAGCACGTTGACTTTTTTTAATTTCTCAAACTTCTAAGTGTTATCGTATCTTCCTTTGTAGTGAGTATGACACAGAAAATTGCTATAACGATTTTGCCTGCGCATGTTTTTACCTTTTTCCTTAATGTGAAATGTAGCATCTATTCATCAAGCATTTGCATAATGTAAAGAAACAATATTATGCTTGATACCTCATTTAACTCATTAGGAAGAACAGCTTAACATTTGTGATCAGATCTGATTTGCATCTTTACTAACAGTACATTTTGAAACGGTGAAAAAAGCACAAACATTAAAAACAAAAACAATAAGCAACACGCTTTTCAAAAGTGGAAGTGTATTTTTTCTTGCATATTTGCAGGTTTCCAACCAAACTTTAGGCTTTAGGTCCTGCTATGGAGCAGAGTGGGGCAATTGCCCTGGGCGGCACGTTTTGAAGAGCTGCCCTAAGAATGCTTTTAGACGTCGTAGCCTGCAGCAAGCTACCTTGGGGGGGGCATGGGGGGGGGGGTCTGACCCAGGTGCCACTCTTCTGTAAATGCAGACCTCCGATCCTGCTCTCTTGCAATGCGTGCCTTCCGCCCTCACTGGACAAGACACTGAAGAAGAAGAGCCAAGAGGAAGAACGAAGAGGAGGAGGAAAAGTGACAGAGAAAACGAAGGAAGACAATAAGAGGGAGGGAGGAAGAGGGAGAGGGAGAGGGTAAAAAAAGCATTAGTGTGTGAGAGTGATAGGAGTTATACTGCACCATTGTCAATGTCATGTTCAGTGTATAGTGGTGGGAGTTATGCTGTACTCAATTAGTGCCTGTCTCTGTATATAGTGATCATAAAGTAGATCATAACTCCCATCACTTTATACTGAGCCAGACATTACATTATATGAATGTATATAGTGCCAGCAGATTCTGTAGAATGGGACTTCTAGCCTAAACCATGAAACTGAAGTAGCGCTCCATGCTTTGTCCAGCTCACGTCCAGCTACTGACTGCAAAACGTACTAGGACAATGACGGCGAACATTTCGGGGACTGAGTGCACCAATCCTGTTTAATTTATATATATATATATGTTAGACTTGTGTATTCTGATTCAAACAAATTGCAAATTTACCAAAATGAAGAGAAAGGAGAAGATAAAAGATAGATGATAGCAGAACAAGAAGATGCAGAATCTGAAGTGGTCGGCAGAGAAGGTAAGGAAACATTTAGAGAGCATGAACAAGAATGAGAGTGTGAGAGAGTGAGAGTGTGAGAGAATGAGTGTGGGCACCGGGCAACAAAAATGGTTCCCAAATTAAAAATTTCCAGCTGAAACTAATGGGCAGGGAACGTAATTTGTTGCCCAAAAACAAATGGGTAAAAAACAAACTGAAAAATTAATCCGAAATGTTGCTGGCCCATTTGCTTTTGTCATATATATATTTAGATTAAATATATAAATGCAGGAAGCTATACTTTTGTAATTTATTCATTAAGCGAAGTACCAATCTTGTCCTGTCCTAATAACAACAGTGTTACCCCTCTGATATCTTATTACAGTGGCAGGAAGAGTCGTCCTCTAGCGCCCAACCCAATTAAAGCTCATTCTTGGTAAGAAAGAGGGTTGTAAAAGATGAGACCTTTCTGATGTCCGACAATACCAATTCAATTGAGTCCATCTCCAAAAGGCATTAACAGGTTAATGCACAGTTTCTATGAATTTGACATTTTTAGACCAAATATAAAACATACAATTAAATACGCATGTGACTTAACATGATAGAATCTTTCATAATCAATCTTTTTTTTATTATTTGATAGAAACAGACTTTTTTTTATTTTTGTAATAAATTTAAAAACCAGTTCGTATCCATTTATAGGACCCAGAGTCTTTTATGTTTTGTATCTGAATCATAAACTGCGCAATGAACAATGAATTATTGCCTATAAAACCAGTCTTTACAAACACCTCTAATGCCAGCGACATTGTTCCTGCCAATAATACATCTTATCAAACAAAATATGTTACATTTGTAAAGTACATTAGCGGCTCTTGTCAAGTGCTCAAAACCCTCATAAATCTTGGATCCCGGTGAGTTAATTAACCCCTTAATGACAAACCCCGTACATGTACGGGCCCAAAATGCATTGTTTTCAATGGGTTTAGGGACCGCCCATTGTCCTTAAGGGGTTAATGGAAATCTAAAAGCCATGATAGATTTATGCAGGAATTTAAATTTATAACAGGTTTGCATTTTTATCAGCGCATAATTCATGGCTATTTTTCCACTTAAAAATCATCAGACCCTCTATTAATATCCATTTTTTTTTTGTTTAGTGGGTTTTCTATTACTTATTTTTAGTATAGTGTTATCAATAGCAAAGGCATCTTAAAAGAGATTGCTTTCTTTCGCTGCCTTGCATTTGTGATGGTTTAGCAGTTTTCCAAAAACAGGCTAATGCTTCTGTTCGGAGGCAGCGTTAGGTTTTTGGGGGTCCTAAGCAAAATATTAATATACCCTTCCATATATCCATGAGGCATGTGTTTTTACTATAATGGACCCAGAAACTTAAATATTCTTTTGTTATAGTATATATTTATACTATAATAAAATGCAGCATTTTTGCACATCCAAAACTTATTTTATTAATGCTAATGAATTTCTTGACCTTTTTAATTATTTGTATTTTTTCCTTTAATCACAAGAACTATCACCCTCCTTTTCTAAATAGTACTTTTATGCTGGTAATATAAAAACCTGCTTAGTGAATGATATTCACAGCACTCAGAGTTGTAGGTGTGTCAGAGGAAAGGAAGAATATACCGTATTTGCTCGATTATAAGACGACCCTGATTATAAGACGACCCCCCAAATCTGAATATTAATTTAGGAAAAAAAGAAAAAGCCTGAATATAAGACGACCCTATAGGAAAAAAGTTTTACCAGTAAATGTTAATTCATCTAAACTATTTTTTTTAAAATAAATATTTTGGTTTTATTTCCTTCTATTTTCCAACCTGCCCCCCAGTTATGCACATCTGCCCCAGAAATGCCTTATACCCCCTATATGCCACTGTGCCCCATGATATGCCTTTTAACCCACTAAATGCCACTGTGCCCCATGATATGCCTTTTAACCCTATATGCCACTGTGCCCCATGATATGCCTTTTGACCACCTATGTGCCACTCTGCCTCCAGAAATGCCTTATACCCCTATATGCCACTCTGGCATTTAGAGGGTTAAAAGGCATATTATGGGGAAGAGTGGCATGTAGGGAGGTTTAAGGCATTCAGGAGGCAGAGTGGCGTATAGAGGGTTAAAAAGGCATTTCTGGAGGCAGAGTGGCATTAAGGGGGTTAAAAGGCATTTCACAGAGCACTCTGCCTCCAGAAATGCCTTATGCCCCCCATTTAACACTCGCCCGCCCCCCTTCCAAACTTACCGGTGCTTCTGACCTCCCTGTCATGTAGCCGGGGCAGCGTGTAGATCCCACGCACTTACGCTGCAGCAGGAAGGAGGTGTGGCTAGCAGCGGGGGTTGTCTGCGTCCATCGCGCAGACCTTCCCCGACTATCAGAGTTCCCCGCACCGGTGCGGCACTGGCACAGGTGCGGCACTGGCACCGGTGCGGGGAACTCTGATCTCTGACAGCCGGGGAAGGTCTGCGCGATGGACGCAGACAGAGCCGGCCTTAGGTGTTCCGGCGCCCTGTGTGAACTACTCCTCTGGCCCCCCCCCTCACTACCCCCCCTCTGCCCCTTCAAACTACCCCCCCCTGTGACTTCAAACTACACCCCCTGCCCCTTCAAACTACCCCCCCTGCCCCTTCAAACTACCCCCCCTCTGCCCCTTCAAACTACCCCCCCTCTGCCCCTTCAAACTACCCCCCTGCCCCTTCAAACTACCCCCCCTGCCCCTTCAAACTACCCCCCTCTGCCTCTTCCTTGAAACTATCCCCCGCTCCCCCTACTTCTCCTTATCCTAACTTACCTTGAGGAGTCCTGCCGGCATTTCATGTTGAGCGCCGGCACCGCGACGGAGTCACGGAGAGTAAGGGGCGTCGAGCGGTTGCTGAGAACTTCACGAGCAACCGCTCGGCGCCCCTGCCCGGGACATAAATGAAAACATTGTTGGTTTTTTTTGTTGTTGGTTTTTTTAACTTTATTTAACATCCTCCATGTTAAATAAAGTTAAAAAAAACTTTATTTAACATGGAGGTTGTTAAATAAAGTTAAAAAAACCAACAACAAAAAAAAACAACAATGTTTTCATTTAGGTGCAGAGGGGGCGGCGGCGGCGGCGGCAGCGGAGGAGGACCCCGCGGCGGCGGCGGAGGAGGCCCCCGCGGCGGCGGCGGCAGCAGCAGCGGCGGCGGGGGAGGACCCGGCGGCGGCGCCCCCTGGAGTGTGGCGCCCTGTGCGGTCGCACAGGTCGCACACCCCAAAGGCCGGCCCTGGACGCAGACAACCCCCGCTGCTAGCCACACCTCCTTCCTGCTGCCCCAGCTACACACCGGGGACTCAGAAGTACTGGTAAGTGGGGCGGGGGGACGACGACAGGAGGATCCAGGTCCCCTGCAGCTGAGGGGGATCTGGATCTTAGTCGTCTCATAGTCAGACCTATTTGAGGTCTGATTATAAGACGACCCCGATTATAAGACGAGGGGTATTTTTCAGAGCATTTGATCTGAAAAAAACCTCGTCTTATAATCAAGCAAATACGGTAATCCCCTTATGCCCTATTGATGCTTAAGGATCAGTACTCTTCAATTGGCCAGCGCCCTCTTCCCTTGCATCAGTGGGGGTAGAAGGTGTAAGCGGTAGGAGTCAAGTTATAGCAAGTGAGCCTGGCACCTTCTTATTTGAAACTTTGGCAACGGGGTTGAATATAAAATAGACAGCCATAGAAAATAATAACATTTACAAACTTCTGAAGACAGATCAAGAAAGATTCAGCCCATCTAGTCTGCCCATTATTTCTGCTGAAATCGGCCTTTTGATTATTTCCAGGATAGCCAAATGCCTGTTCCATGCATTTTATCATTAACTCTACCATCTATGCTGAGAGGTTGTTCCACTTATTTACCTCTCACCACAAATGCCTCCAAAGCAAGATAATGTTAATGTGGACCCTAATAATCACTGATTTCACTCCCCAATATATTCACTCCCGAGTATAATTATTTTTTATGAACGAATGTCTCTTCTATGGTGCAGACACAGCTCTCTGACTGAAGCACGTCTGCACAAGGTCTTGTTTGTACTTATACCGACATATGCAATAAAATAAAAGAGATACACGGATAAAATGTAATAAAAGACATGCACGGAATCAAACACTACCGCTCTAGAATATTCTAAGAATTATGTTAATTATATCTAAGTATTCTTACTGAAGAGCTGAAGATACATTTGATGTTTCCATCAGGATGTTACGTGCCTTTATCACACACGTATGTTCTTCTGACTTGTAGAGTCAAGTGGACATTTTTAAGAGCCATGGCAGAGACTCATCCATAGTGTTCTACAAAATATTTTTAAAAAGTTAGGCACAAGAACTAACATTATTTACCAAGGGACCATGAGTATTTTTTTTATATGTAAAAATAGCCATTTAACTCTTTAATGTATTATCAAAGGTTTTAACCAAGTAGTATGATGGTAATATCAGCCATGAAATGAGTCTTGGTCTTAAATTTAGGAGGTATATGCCTATCCCATATTATCACTTATTAAGTGATGTCATCAAAAAGTCCCTTCATAGTAGAGCCCTGCGCGGGACTGCTTTTTTAATCCCGCTCCCGCCCGCTCCTGCTGTTTTTAATCCTGCTCCCGCCATGTGGGTGTTCTGTTCCCGCCCGCTCCCGCCACATTTGTGGCCAATCACGCCCGTCTCCTTACCTGATTTCCCGCGCAGCCCCGCAAGGCTGCCCTCGAGTTGTTCCCTCACAGCGTCTCTTCTATTGCTCCGCCCAGGAACAAGGCGGAGTCACAGGAAGTTACGTCACATCACGTGACTCCACCTTGTTCCTGGGCGGAGCAAGATAGGAGACACTGTAATGGAGCAGCGAGAAGGCAGCCTTGTGGGACTGTGCGGGATTACCGGGACCCGCAGGTACAGTGCCTGACCGCCCGCTACCGCCCACAGCCCCAGCAAGACCGCCCGCACCCGCAAGTTTTTTGGTGGGTCCCGCCTCCCAATGCAATCCTTTACTTCATAGACTCAGGCCACATTGCTTTACTATTTAAAAACCGATTTAATTTTTTTTTGCAGTCATCAGCACAGAGACATAGAATTTGACAACGGATAAGAAGACTTAAATTTCAATCAGTCCCTGGTCCCGTCTTAGGCTCTACCATTTCTACTGGGAGGCTTTTCCACTTATCTTCTTATAACAGTACCCAATACTTACCTCATACGGGAGGTCTGACAAGAGATCTGTAAATCTACAAAACCACTAAAAATATAAAATATGTATAGATAAATGTTTATGAAATAGAGCAACTCAACCAAAGGCTGTAAAAAAATAAAATATAGTAAACACAAAAAAGAATAGATAAATCTACAGTTAGCAGGGTTTTTTTTAGCTACATGTTGTCATTCCAAAAATGTCACCTGAGCATGTTTTCCTCAATAGAAAATTGAGTTAGAGATAATAAATTGGTACTTGTTCTACTAGAAGATTAGCACATTTATAACAAATCAAGTGTCAGATGTTCCACTCGACACGCTAGCCTTTCATTTTTCAAACAATTTCCAAAAAATGGAAAGGAACAAACATTGTCTGCTCAAAAACTGAGAAATTCAGGGGGAAAGGAGACACGGAAGCAGTGGGCAGAGAAGGTAAGGAGACATTAAGAAAGAGAGTGAGGGAGAGTGTGAGTGAATGCGAGTAAGAGTGAGGGAGAGTGTGAGTAAGAGTGAGTGAGAGTGTGAGTAAGAGTAAAAAAAACACAATTCAAAAAGAAAATTCTCTGCTCTTTGCTTCTTTTTGGTCTATTTTGTTGGGAGCCCCTTCTCATTTTCAGACACTCGGACGAAATTGTACGAATCTGATTAGCCAGACAGAAGTTAAAGGAATACTCCTATATACTTGAACATTGATGAGTGTGAAAGCAGATTAATAACATAGTAACATAGTGAGTGAGACTGAAAAAAGATACGAACCCATTTAGTTCAATAAGGGGAGAAAAAAGAACCCAACGTTCCAATTTCCAAATGTGCCTCAAAAAGGGACAAAAATCCTTTTTTTTATTCCAAAATGTAATTATTATTTCTTGCTGCATCAAAAAGCGATAACTAATCCTCTCCTTATAACCTTCTTTGCTAAAAATTCTACAAGCCCATATTTAAAAGCGTCTGTCAGATCTCCTTTTTAAGATGAGGTGCCCGGACTTGGACTGCATATTCAAGGATGGGGTCTTACTATTGACTTACTTTGACATAGAGAGGCAATAGCTCTTTAAATTAACTGTTTGCGCCCTCTGAGTGGTCCTCCTATTGGTACGTCAGCAGTGACTAAACTCCAACTCCTTTCTCAGCCATCGCTCATGAAGAGAGTAGGAATATGAGGAGCTTGGTAATTGTCAGGATGCAGATAAAACAGAAAAAAAAACAGGAAATGGCTCCACGCCAACAATAAATGAAACGCTGGCCAATCCTCCGGGTCGCGGGAGCGGGGTCTTGACACGCCCCCTCCTCAGCCATTTTTTCCTTCAAATGGGGGTGTTTCCCACTGCCGTCACTGGGAACTCCTCCCCCTGACCGCCCACCAACGTCAGTGACACCATGGGTCGTCGCACCAGGTGACACCAACCCTAGTGACGCCACTGCATGTGCTTGCAATTAATGTTAGAAAATTCACATGAAATAATAAGCAATATTATAGCTCAAAAGCGGGTTCATATATCCACAAGGGCAGAAAAATACCATATATAAGAAATATGCATCACCATAATTGAATAAACTATTTGTCAACCTCTAATGCGTTCAGTTCTCCTTGTCAGCTCTGGCACTGAAAGGGTGAATAACACATTAAAACATGTCTTTCATTATATTTTTCCTGTGAAAGGGAAGACAATCATTTTCCTCGCAGTGTAAAACCTTGATCCATACGGTATTTGACACTATGACCTATAATTGTTGCTTTTAATTGTTAATTTCTGACATCATATGCAACGGGCTACTTCGTTAACAACACAGCGCCCTTTCTTAGTAAAATGCATTGAATGCAAATAGATTTTAAGGAAAATGTGGTTATTGTAGCATACGAGATTAAAAGAGTGTGCGAATATACGAATGCATATGGCGTGTCTACATTTACATTTTATTGTTAACTTTGTATCCCACCCAGGGGTGAGTTGGACAGGGGTGGGATTCTTTAAATGCAGTAGGGTCACATAACGTTCCTGACCCAGAGGGGCCACATCCGTCACAGCTATAAAGAAAAGCTGTAGGCAAGGAAAGGGTGTAAAGCATAGTGAGTATGTTTTAGTGTCAGTGTGAGTGTGTGTGTATGTACTCTCCAAATGTTACACTGGTGGCCAGAGGGTCACTTGGCTCTCCCTGCTCCCTGGCCAGAAGGTATCAGCCCTCCTCTGCTTCCCTCACATTAATGCCACTATGTAATCCACTTACATAAATACATTAAAATGTATTCAAATTATAATATCTGAACAAAATCTAGATCTACCACAGAGGCTCGGAGTACTGTGGCACTGCTTAAAGTCACCTAATCCATAGGCCGGGGAGATTAATTCCACCCTATACCATTCTTTTTTTCAACAAATGAAATACATTTTAAAAAAATTGTAGATAAAAAAAACCAAACATCAGCCATCCGAAAAAAAAAATTAAAATTAATTGCTGGATTTTTTTAGTTTTTACCTCATCATAATCCAAAATATATAAATATATGACATAAAATAACACATTTTAAGAAAATAGTAAAAGTATGCGGTTTTGCTTTTCCCTGACAAAACCCGAGCCGTCCTATACACAAATTTGAGGGCTAAACGGAAAAGTTCAGCAATCTAAGTTTAAGAAATGCTAGCAACACGGAATACTTTACAATTTATAACGCTTGTAATATTGTGTTATATCTCTCCTGCTTGTTGTCCAGGACAATATGGCCTCCCGTCCTTTGTCACGCACACCAGAGCTCTTCCAGCTTTGAGCAGCGAAGTGATATTTTTCAAGTCAATGAGTCTATCTGTCTGACCTGACAGTTTTATGTACTACTGTGCAAATAAGATCTTGTGAAATAAATTGCTTGGAACCCTTTTTACAGTTCTTGTGTGGTATTACTTTTCATCAATTTTACAAAATGAATAAATTATACCAGCGCGCAAACCTGTTTTTTTTTTTATTTTATTTTTTATTTTTTTATTTTATTTTTGGGGCCTGCTAAGGAAATTCTAAAGGGAAAGGATAGACGGAGAACATGCTAATGTTTATGCAAATGATATGATAATGCCTTACAGGGGAAATCATATACGCTGAGATACATATTGCTACAATAATAATACTAATAATACACAGATGTTCGGCCTTCCTTATTTTGGTTGGAACGTTATATAAACAGCACTTGACTGTAATTGTAATAAGGTTGCTTCTAAATATTATTTTCTGATGAATAAAATAAGTATTTGATACATGCCTTCTGAAACATGACACTAATAAATATATTAAAATATTATACATATGCATATATAAAGTATATATATACTATAAATATTATATTATACTAAGTATATATTAATATACTATAAATAATAATTATAATATATAATAGATATTTTATAAATATATATATTGTATATATATATATATATATATATATATATTACTTATTAATCATTATTAATTATTGCTTACTACTACATTACTACACGATGTAATGTAATGGGGGTTGGGTGTAAGTTATTGCTGAAACTAATAATATGAAAAAGTATTGAAAGGGAACCCCCCGACTCTGTAGATTGTAAGCTTATGAGCAGGCTCCTTTTTTATGTATCGGTTCGTCTTAGTCTGTCGGTTCTAGTTTTCTCGCGCCCTTTGAATGTATGGACTGTTATAAGTGCTGTGATAATTGTTGGCGCTATATAAATAAAATATTTTAATCACTAGATCCTGGAAGGTCTGGGTAAAATAGCTGATTAAAGGATGTCCACAGAGGCCATAGGGTGACAATGACATACTTTGACATACCTCATCTGTCCCAGTTGTGTCCCAACCCAAATAGCTGGAAGAGAGCCCAGGGGAGCATACCTTAGCATTAGTTTACCTTTGATGACAGTATGGGGTGGGGTGGCCTTGAATCCACCTGCCATGCAATCTCTAACGCATGTAGAACAGTCAGAGCATTTAAATAATTATTCATCAGAGAAAGACAAATCTCTTACATCTTTGAGTTGAAGGACAGTGCTATGAGATGGTGGCAAAGCCTAAAGCAAAGATGTCGGCTATGAAAGTCACCAATGAAGATGTTCACAATTCGTTGTCGAAGTCAATATCCTCCCCATGTGCTTCAAGGCAAAATGTTGCCCATTAATGACCATGGTGATGAGAAAATATAGCTTTATTTTAAAAAATATATAATTCCTTTAAAATTTAACTTTTCCATAAAGCTCTTCAAAAGAAAGTTTTCTATATTGTTTGCAAGGTTTTTTTTTTAATCATAATTCCCAATGATATTATTTTTATTATTTAGTTTATTGTTAATTTATTTTTATTTGTGACATGTTTCACTCGTTACAATAAGAAACAGTAACACTCTCTAACGCTTTGTAATAGAAGACTTTAATAATCCTCTGTTGACTGACCTCGTTAATCCTCTGTATGCTGACCCTCTGCAAATAAAATCATAGTATTGAGCTCATCTTTGGCTAGTTTGCATTTTATGACTTGTGCCTGTTTATAAAGCGCAGTTTACTATATATAAACATTTCAGTGGAGTAAAAAAGGTGACATTAATGTCTCAGCTGCTGGCAATTAAAATCATCTCTTCCAGAACATTTATAAATGACTGTACGCAACATAAATCACAATGAAAATCACCCCATTTTAAAAGATCAAAGCTTAATATTAAACTTAGCATTTTCTATTCATATGTTTGTATCTACAAATTATTATTGGTGTTGTTATATTTTTTTGCTTATCATCATTTATTATTATTTTAATCGGTATACGTACATATTGCATGGTTTTCTAAAAAAAATGTAAAAAAAAATCTAAACATAGACTAGGAATTAAGTTTTGCTGATGATCATGTTTTAAAATGGACCATTTGATGTCCCAGATAGCCGTATCAAAGAAGAATGCATGTTATTGTACTTTGTGCATTCATGAAACGGTAAAAAGAAAAAAAAACCTTAATTAGTGTTAGTTCGCTTTACTAACGTTTCTCCCCTCTGTCAGTCTCTTCATTTAATTTCAAAATCCTTATTCTTACTTTCAAAGCCCTTCACAGCGGTTTCCCTTCCTACATCTCCTCTCTCATCTCTAAATACCCTCCTCACCGTTCTCTCCTCACTCATCTCTAAATACACTCTGTGATGAACCCTGTCTGATCTTCACTGTTATTATTATTATTATATTTATGTGTACCCTGTTTGAATGTGGCTGCAGCTCCAGCCTTCAAAGAGACGATCCTATAATCTGGCTGGGGCTCTTAATCAGCCAGCACAGCCATATCTGCCCAGACGGCACCCGCACTACAGGGGGGATAACACAGGTGGGGGAACCCATTGTATCCCTTAATCCCCTCACCTGATACATCCCCTGTATACTGATGGGATTTGTGAGGGGATGTGGCTGATGGGATTTGTGATGGGATGTGGCTGATGGGATTGGGGGTTGGGTTCGGTGCACAGTGAATGGAGATTGTATATAAGTTCAGTGTGTTTGTAATAAAAAGAGTTCTGTTTTAACCTCAAAGCATGAAGTCCTGTCTCATGATTGAGGGAAGTGCTTTCTTCGGACAGCCACAGCGTGTCCGCTTACTGGGAGAGGGAAGGAGCTGACGGGCGGATGTGTCCAGTCTGGGGCACAGGACGATCCGTCACACACTCCTCACCGGTCCCTCCGCTCATCTCTAAATACACTTCTCACCGTTCTCTCCTCACTCATCTCTAAATAAACTCCTCACCGTTCTCTCCTCACTCATCTCCAAATACCTTCCTCACCAGTCTCTCCTCACTCCTCTCTAAATACCTTCCTCACCGGTCTCTCCTCACTCATCTCTAAATACACTCCTCACCGGTCTCTCCTCACTCATCTCTAAATACACTCCTCACCGTTCTCTCCTCACTCATCTCTAAATACACTCCTCACCGTTCTCTCCTCACTCATCTCCAAATACCTTCCTCACCAGTCTCTCCTCACTCCTCTCTAAATACCTTCCTAACCGGTCTCTCCTCACTCATCTCTAAATACCTTCCTAACCGGTCTCTCCTCACTCATCTCTAAATACCTTCCTAACCGGTCTCTCCTTACTCATCTCTAAATACACTCCTCACCGTTCTCTCCTCACTCATCTCTAAATACACTCCTAACCGGTCTCTCCTCACTCATCTCTAAATACCTTCCTAACCGGTCTCTCCTCACTCATCTCTAAATACCTTCCTAACCGGTCTCTCCTCACTCATCTCTAAATACACTCCTAACCGGTCTCTCCTCACTCATCTCTAAATACACTCCTCACCGTTCTCTCCTCACTCATCTCTAAATACACTCCTCACCGTTCTCTCCTCACTCATCTCTAAATACACTCCTCACCGTTCTCTCCTCACTCATCTCCAAATACCTTCCTCACCAGTCTCTCCTCACTCCTCTCTAAATACCTTCCTAACCGGTCTCTCCTCACTCATCTCTAAATACCTTCCTAACCGGTCTCTCCTCACTCATCTCTAAATACACTCCTAACCGGTCTCTCCGCTCATCCAATGATCTCCTTCTATCCTCTCCTCTGATTTCTAGCTCTCATGCCCGCTTACAAGATTTCTCAAGGGCTGCCCCTATCCTCTGGAATGCCCTCCTCCATCCTATCCATCTTTCCCCCTGCCTTCGCTCCTTCAAAAAAAAAAATCACTTAAGACCCACTTCTTTAAGGAGACTTACAACATTTTACATTAATGTCCTTCCTTCCATATTCCTTTAGCTCACCTTACCTAGTCCCTCTGTGATTTACCAAGGGGGCCCCAGAACACAGGGCCCTTTGGCAACTGGCCAGTGTGCCCATACGTTTAGATGGCACTGTGCCATTTGGTCCTGCAGCTGCGGTTCCAGATTTGGTGGGAGGGGAAAAATGCCGGGCAAGGAATAAACCAAGGGGGCAATTGCCTCCCTTTGTCCCCCTGTAGCAAATCCTATGACACCAAGCCACCACATGACATATCACAACAAAGAGTGATATATATATATATATATATATATATATATATATATATATATATATAATTTTTTTCCACTCACTATTAATGACAATAACACATAGATTGGGCAATAGTTTTTTTCTATTTGTTTATTTTTTCTGAAACAGTGTACGGTATTGCATAAAAATGACATCATGCCTGAAATTACTGATAACATCACATAAGCTAATATTTCAAGTATGCATTTCATAATAACAAGTATAATCAATTCTGGTGCAATAGCTGGCATTTCAGTTCAAGCAAATACATAGTTAATTTTTAAAACATGTTAAGAAAAATGTATAATCTTGTTGGCAGGCCATTATATATAAATCTTTAAGATTATTGCATGATATAGGCCCACATGGGGGCAATGTGTCTTTGTATATATTTATAGCTGTAGGGTCATATTGTAACTTTGTTTTTGTTTTTTTTTGTTCTGTTTTTTTTTTCAGTACCTCATCACAGAAAGGAGAATAATTTCGCTCTTAATCTCCTCGTCAGGCCCCTTATTTTTATTACCTGCCAAAAATTCACAAAAGCCTCATTAATCCCCCAGGCAGACCCATGCATTTCTCCTACTGATTCCATCACATCTACAGCTTTTAATTTTACTCACCATGACTGATGTTAATTCACCTTCTTAAACCAGGTATTGGACACGTATTTTTCAACTTCATTCAACTGGACCTTTTTATTTTATTTATTTATAATTTTTTATTTTTATTTTGTGAATACAGATTAACATTCTCCGTATACCGCTATCAACCATGCATATTACATCATACATTTTTTTTGTACGTTGACATACATTTTACCAATAACGGAAAATGATATTGCTTTAAATGTTGTGCATACGTTGCATTACAATTATTTTATAGTTGTTTAAAATGAAAATTGATGGAAAATATGCACATTTACAGTTAAATCGTTTTCTGCCATTTTTCTACCAGTAATTAGAACATCTATAATGAATTGGGCTATATTTGAATATATTTGCACTAATACTGTTTTAAAAGTGAAATAGTATTAGTTTAGTGTAGTTTAAAAGATCACTGTTATTTTGGCAAGTGGTCAAAAGTAAATGGATGCCCATCTTAATTATTGAGTTTAGGTGTATTAGCCATTAACCCATTACTCACAAGTATATACAATCAAGCACATGGGCAGCCAAAGTGAACAAATCAATGGGTTTGGGGAAATTTGTTTTACTATTATTTTTTTTAATTCTCTGCAGTTTTACTATCGTTAATTTCATTGTTATTTATTTATCTACTTTCCTCAAAATAACCTCTGTAAAAATATAGTGGAGGGGGCACAATTTTTTGTTCTTGCCTTGGGTGCAAAAGGAGCTAGCTACTGCTCTGCTTACACCTTTTTGATCACACACATACACGCATTCATGCTAACACACACATGGACCTGACAACGTATTTTTTTATCTGAAAGGGCACACATTTCCACAGAAACACTCAAAAATCTTGTGGAAAGCAGCCAATGGGATGCCCAACCAGCTCATATAGTTCAAATCAGTATTGTTACAAGGTTAATGGTGATGGCTTGGTCTATTTTAGACCCGGTACTAGAGGCGATAGTGTTGAAGGATGCACTTATTCTAACGCAATAATAGGTACAATACAATAAGGCACGTTTAAAGAAATACTTGAGTATTGACCGGGTCTTAATTTCATTGTTTTTATTTGATTATCTTAATTTCATTATCTCTTATGAAATAATGTAAGACCGGAACAGTCTAGTATCTTATTTCCTCAAAGTCTAAAACCTCTCTATTGAATTGCCATCCCATCCATTATACATTAGCTTTAAGGTGGCAGGAAACATGGTGAGCAAACTTTAACTTGTTATGCTTACATTGTATGCTGTGTTATCTGAGGCATTATTGTTTATTTTTTATTGCAAGATGATATGATTTTACAGACACAAGCCATTAAATCCCATAGACTCGCTATCATTTTTTTATTGAGTTATATTGACTCTAAATTCAGCAGAGCATACTATCGTACTGTTTTGTATGCATTAATGTCATGTTAAATAATGGCTTCTCCAGTCACATGACTTGTCTATGTTAGTGAATACTCTCTGACTGTACAAGGTCTGGAACATAACTATACTCAAAGTCATGATGTTGTATTTGCAGGGTTCAGTATCATTGATGTCAGGGCCAGACTGGGAATAATACGTTGGCCTCGGCAATTTGAGGACAGCAGCATTCTAATGACAAAAGTGTTGTCAACGTCTAGATATGCACAGTTGTATGTTTTGTTTTTCTGCTCATGTAACATACAGCTGGACATATCCAATTGGTGGTTACACACTAGCAAGAACTTTAATTTATGGACATCGATGTGTCTGCCCCGGGCCCGGGTTTACTTTAGAGGCAAACGTCAGATATTATTTGGACCCCCTCAACAGCTTTCTGTAATTTTTAATGTGCACCTATACATAAAATTACGCATGGCAGCAAAACATGTTTTCCTCGCATGCACAACATCAGCTTGCTGATCACTGAGGGTCTCAATACCTCAATACCACCGTCGTCATCAGAGCAAGCTCCTCATTATCATTAATGACAGTCATGGTGACCACAGCTGTGTGTACAAATTATACATTTCCTCTTAGGATAATGCATTCTTTCACACGTTTATTCATACACACACATAGATGCTGTCCTCTCTCACACACACACAACACACATATATACAATACATATTCTCCGTTGCGTCTTTGTCAGTATTCGAAGCTCATGGTTAACATGCCGCTGTTACTCTATTACTCAGTCCCATTGGTCTTCTGCGATCCAGTGAAAGTTTAGGAAATCACTGAAAATTTGTGAAAAGAAAAAAAAAAAGACTGGCATAAAATTTATCACCCCTTCGGTAATAATTATGTTTCCGTGGCTGTTTCCATGGTATCAGCATTGTGATGTTTACACCATGTGACTACTAATTCAAGGCATGAAGGGAATGTCCATCTAGTCTGCCCATTTAACATGATATAAAGACTCAAACCTTAATCAGTCCATGGTCTGGTAGGCTGTTCATTGACCTAGTGATAATACAGTATGGACTCCAGTATGGACTCCAAAGCGAGGTCAACTTAGTTATACATATTGCAAGTTGTAGCATTGTGTCAAAGTCTACTTTTGTTAAAATTAAATAATAGTTGAATAATGATATTGAAATGAATATTTGTCTGATGTGACATATGTTTGAATCATATATGTTACACATATTGTGAAAAAAATTATTATGCATTAAATGATTTACAATTTACCCGTTAAAAGTGCAAAATCTATATTTACATTGCATTATGTATTTTAAAGACATATTGTTATTGGGCTTATTCTGTCTGCTACAAAGATTCAATGAACCTGAAACTGGGTATAATGCATCATCATTACAGGTTTTCCTATTGACATATTATTACAATAAAAAAGCAAATCATAAATTAGACATTGTCAAAGGGACTTTTTTTAGGCATAAATAAATCTAAGCGTATTATTAACATATCGTAGAGAATAATTTAGAGGTGAAATCATTTTATTTATTTCAGTATAGTATATTAGTATATTAATATCAAGTAATCGTTGAATTTCATAGATTTTTCATGATCTGAAATCAGTGATGTTTTAATATATTCTGATGTAATAAACCAGTTCTCCTGAATGTATCAAACTGTATCACGTCAGCATTGATTTTCTTAAAATAGTTGATCATAGAGGTATAAAGCCTGCAGGGCCGGACTGGGGATGACGAAAAGGCCCTAGCCGTAGGGCTATGAAGAGAGTTATTATTTCAGAGCTTCTGGATCCAAGGAGAAATCCGATTGACTTTTGGAGTCAAGAAGGATTTTTTTCCCCTGATGGCAGAATTGGAAGTAGCTTAATTAGGGTTTTTTTTCCCTTCTTTTGGATGATGAGTAGGAAGGTTAGGTCGAAGGGTTGAACTTGATGGACTTAGGTCTTTTTTCAACCTTATGCACTATGTAACTAGCTCTTTAAGGCCAATGGCTGTATGTACTGGCCTGAAAGTGCTGGATTTGTGTCCATACATTATGGTTTTACGATGGCACAGTGTGCAGCCACACTTATCGAGCAGGCGACCGCACTCTTCCGGACCTGATCTGTGCTATCTACCACTATTAGGCCCTATCGCTCAGGTGGCCAGTCGCGGCCAGAAGTATACTCCTATAACCTATGACTGTTCTGCCGTTTTGAAGGCAAAGGGTGGTCACACCAAATACTGATGCAAGATTTTTCTTCTGGTCATTCTTCACAGCATTTTTCACACCTGCCTAAAACTTTTGCATAGTACTCTATACATATCTATGTGTGTATTATTAAAAAAAAAAAAAACTAAAAAAGCACCTTCAAACCTCTCAACTTCCAAACATATTATAAACCTGCAAGAGCAATACCCTCCCCCCCTTTCTCTACCAGTAGGTTTTATCTGTATTCATGTAATTATGAATTTATTGTTAATTTTAATGTTATTATTAGTCTTGTGTTCTCCACATTGTGTAATAGCGATACAGAATCTGATATCGTATATCAGGGGCGTCCAACCTGCGGCCCTCCAGCTGCTGCCGGACTACATCTCCCATCCTCCCCAGCCAGCCCCTTAGCTGAAAAGCATTATGGGAGATGTAGTCCTGCAGCAGCTGGAGGGCCACAGGTTAGACGACCCCTGTCATATATTATAAGCCTAATTTAATAATAGTATCATTAATATTGTTATTATTAATAGTTATATTATTAATGTTGTTAATATTATTATTTGTATTATTATTAAGAATATATATATATATACTTTTTTTTTATTTAAAAGCCACAAAATAAAATAATGTTAAGTGATAAATTAAGTTGGAGCCACATGGTGATCCATCCTTCTTGGAGGACCCAGTGACCGGGTATTAATAAGCATTTTGAAGTCATCAAACCAGCCATTAAAACGATCTGCTTAATATAAGAAAGCTTTTTGTTCCTTCTTTAAATGAGAATCATTACCAAGAAAGACAGAAACGCGGATAACTGGTATCTAAGCAACGTGCGCCATTAATTTCTTCTGCAACAAGAAGCCGTCTTTCGAGAGAAAATCACTTTTAGCGGAGATGTAACTTATCCCTGTTGCAATTTTAAGAAATTTGAAAGTGTTAAGTATCAAAAAATGTTGATTTATGTTCTATTTGAGAATGACTATATTTCATTTCTTTCGTATTTGAACGAGCCAAATGTATTTTCGCACCTATCCACGCACGATGATGTACATTTGAGACCTTTGCATGTCTAAGTAAACAATGAACAATCCACAGAAGATTTAAAAATACAAGAACACAGAAGATGGTATAATGGTTTATTTTCTTTGTACTGCAAAAGGGAATTTGTTTTTTTTTAAAATTTATTGAATTTTTTTTAGATTTCTATTTCTATTGATTTCTATTGATATTTAACCCCTTCAGAACCGACGTTCCCTTGAAGACCGCAGCTTCAAAGTGATCACGTGCACGGAATTGAGGGGGAGTGGCTGCTACGGATCGCTGGGGACACCCAGCGGTCAGTAGCAGCCACCCCTCGCGATCCCAGCGTTCATAGCGACGCTGGATCACGTATCATCGATGACGTACCTGGTACGTCCCGGTCTGCCGCTGCCCTTTGACCCGGAAGTACCAGGTACATCCCGGTCTTGAAGGGGTTAATAGTGTCCAACGTGTGTTCTTTCTCCTTTAGTGGTAACATTGTAATAATGTGATATGTAAAATGGGGATTTTGCCACTTTGTCTGTGCCGATCAATAAAAATGTAGACATAACAATAAGTACAGTGAAGGTATATGCTCTTCTAGTATGGTGCACGATACATATTTCACTTACAATTCTTCATCAGACACCAGAGATATCTTTTATTTCTTGACAGCCTGGACTCTCCCATAAGTGAAGGCAGCATTGGGGAAGTTTTGTTATTAGAGAACTTGACCCATGCCAGCGTCCATTGTGTGATTGCAGTAGAATCAAGCATTGGGGTATCTTTGATGACCCAATGATGTCCACTTCTTTGCTCCTAAAACTTCAAGAAAGGGAAGAGTAAAACGGTAAAAAAAACCTTTATATCAGCTTCATACAAAATGCTCTAAGGCATTAAGACCGTCATATATGTTTCTAGCCAGATGAAAGACAAAGGTAGGCATAATTAGTGTGAAAACCATATTGATATTATAATGTAGTTCATATTCAATTATAATTCACAAGTCAAACTTTTGTTCTACTTCCATGCACAGTTAGTTATTGGAAATAGCTATGATACATACCATTTATCCTAATTGTTATTCTCTATCACAGTTACAAATCACCTACTAATTCAACATTATTCCAAATCAGATAATGGTGTTAAACAACATTTGATTTGCTAAGTACAAGATCCAATATAAAACTTGAAAAGTTGCAAGTCACAACAACCTCAAAGACCAAAAATGTACTTTTGTGTGTTCTGTTAAGCACTTTGGCGTCTATTGGCTAAAAAGTGTAAATGAGTTAAGGGTTAAGGTGACTGACCAGGCACTACTTGTGCAGCATTCCTTAACTTTAATGCTCACAAAGCAACTTGTACAGCCACTGATATATGAGTTGTTGGTGAGTGCATGCAACCCTGAATTCTGTTAGCAGCTGGCGAGGGCATGCGAGTTGAATGACACTTTGCATATCTTTACCTTCAACTCTAATTAAAATGAATTTAATATATATATATATATATATATATATATATATATATATATATTTTTTTTATTATTTTTTTTTAACGGATTCCTTTAATCAAGATAAGTATAGGATTGCCATCCAGCATCTGCTTTGTGCTGTGGGTTGGTGTATAAAAAAAAGAATTTACCTCTGGGGAGAAATAGAGATTCATGTTGCCCTTAGTTTCAAAACATGAGTTTTTTTTTACAATATTATATATATATATATATATATATATATATATATATATATATATATATATATATATACCAAAAAATTCAAAACGGGAAGCACACCCTAAAAAGCATATGAATTCAGAATCTGAGACACTGCTGAAAAAAATATATACCTAAAGCAAAACAAGGAATCAGCATACGCCCAGCAAACATTATCTAAAAGCACTTATATGTAGCATAAAAATCAGGGATTCCGTCACATTATATGACCATATATTGCTTTGCCCGCTACAGTTTGACGTTGTTATATACCCATGTAAAATTAGGCCTTCATGGTAGGCAATATAGTCATTTAAAATAAGATAGGGCTCACCAAAATAGGGGTACTTTGTCATAGTGGCAGGCAATGCAATATATGGCCATATAATGTGATGAAATCCCCAATATTTATGCTTCCGATTTTTAAGTAATATCTGCTGGGTTGATACATTGTTTTGGTGTATATAACTATATATATATATATATATATATATATATATATACACACACACACACACTTTATTCCCCACATCATTACAATGTTACGAACACGATTTTGCATATACTAGTATTCTCATTATATTAAACACAATATATAATATTTTGTTACTGCTAGTAAATATTACATGTGGAAAAAAAAAATCCAGCTGCAAATGTTATCCTGATTAATTATTGTGTTCAGCTAAAGTAATTATCTCAATGCTTTGTGTATTTCCTGGTTTATGGTATTTCATCTCATTGTTTTACATCTCTCATGGCAAATGAAATAAGTGATTCGTATATTTTGATCTGTATTTTATCTTTTGTTGTCATAATTACAACTTGTGAGTGACTGTATAATTTAATGTGATGTAATATTCTGTCATTGTATTCCTTTTTTGTTTATAATGTCAATATATACAATATATATATCTATATAAATATATTCATTGTCACCGTCCCGGCGGCTCCGGACGCTGCCGGGAGTGTCTCCATCCGGCGGCTCCGGACGCCGCCAGGAGGAGAACCGGCCGCGCTTCTCGAACGCCGGCCGTTCGGGAAGGCGGGCAGCCCTCCGATCGCCGCACAAGGGCTAGTAGCGGGCGGAGGGTTGTCCGCGGTTCCCGGGAGGACATCTCCCCGGGCAGCGGACAATCATCCGCCCGAGGTACGCGTCGGGGGAGATTCAGCCTGAGTATTTACCCGTCCTCCGGGCGTCGGTCCGCCTCCCGGGCTTGCGCTCGTCTGGGGATTGATTGACGGCTGGGGGGCGTGGTCTTTGTTCAGGTCCGGGAGGGGCTTGTGATTGGCGCCAGTTTTAAAAAGCAGGCTGTGCCTTTCACAGGCACCCTGTTGTGGTCTCTCAAGTCCATAGTATTCTGCTCGTGTTACCAGTTTTGTGTTCTGACCTTTTGGCTTGGCTGACTACCCGCTCTGTGTATCGGACCCCTGGCTTGGCTGACTACCCGCTCTGTGTATCGGACCCCTGGCTTGGCTGACTACCCGCTCTGTGAATCTGACCCCTGGCTTGGCTGACTACCCGCATTGTGTTCCTGTCTCGTACTGCGCCTTGCCGCTGCTGCCGCTCAGTGCCTATCTCCAGCTGGTGGGAGGTTGTCCACTGTTGGGATCATCTAAGTCCTGGGCTGCTGCTGCCGGGATCTCCGCTCTCAGTAGCAGCAGTTTGGGCTGAAGAACTTCTGCGGGGACGATCGTCCTTAATACTCCAGCGTTACAGTGACATTCATAATAAGGCCTTCTTATGTTTCAAGGTGTTATTGTAAGAGTCGACTTTTTGCTTTGTATGTTTGTATGATGATATATATATATATATATATATATATATATATATATATATATACACACATACGTACTATCAATCAAAAGTTTGGGGTCAGACATTTCCTTGCAAATTTTGTCCATGGAGATATATTACTGAAATAGGCATTATGATGTCACAGAAAGCCTCACCAAAAACAAATACACATTAGGGTACTTTCTGAGTACTTTAATATGCATTTTTTTTTTTTGGAAAAATAAAAAGCCTTTACCTTAGGTAAAACTGCAGCTACAGAGCTACAGCCCACCTCCTCTGTGGCCCAATAATTACTGCCACTAATTGGCTGCTTGAACCTCCAATCGGCGGCAGAAAAGCATGCACGTTAAAATCAAGAGAAAATGCTAATAATGCTTGCCGTAAAGTATAGAACAAAAACAAATCTGTAAAATGATGTAGAGAATGGATGTCATCCCCTAGAAACAAATATTCACTACTACATCAAACCCCTTCTTCATTGATGTAAATGTAAGCAGGGTTGTTTGTCTTATATCTTGTTAAATTGTCAATTGAATTTTAAAAGCAAGCGGGATATCTTTGAAACCGTGTCCGTAATATTTAATTTATCATCTTAAAATATACGTATATATCATCATGGTGCATATAAAATGAGCAGCTAACTACACTAACTATTCCTTTTGTAGCTATATTATCAGAACTTGGTAATATTCACAAATTGACTCAGGCTAATTCAATTAAGTTGGCTATAACTGAACTTCCGAGAAGCTGTTTATTCTCCAAAGTGAACTCCACTTGAGTGGTGTTAACCCAACAGCCAAAGAGTGGCTCTGGAAAGCTTAGCGAACTTTACTATTCACATTCACAAGCTAATATAGATATATTTGGAAGCAAACAAATTTCAAAAAAAGCCATTAAGTCCATCTGAACAACCAACTTGACCACCAACTGAACTGCCAGATTCAACCTCTGACTAACACTCATCATCTTGTCTGGCATACTCAATGATCAGCTCCATTGTTGACTCAATGTGTAACTCAAAAGCACTTAACTCAACTTAACATCAACTTTACCTCTTGTGACTACAACAGTTGTTGAATTAGTCAAGTGCTGTTACATAGAATGTGATAGCAGTCAAGAGCCATTTGGTCAATCTGGGTCGTCCATGTTCGCGTTAAGCCAGGGTTATCTAATGACAGCTCAAACCCTAGTGAATTGACCTCTAGGTGAAAAACAATATCATTCTGAGACAACATTAAGGTATCTATAATACTACCATTAAGGTATTATTACAGTAACAATAACTCTGAAAAACAGGCTTTTTCACTGGAATAATAGTAGCCAAGCTCTAGTAAAGATTGACTGTGTATTATCAGACATTAGTAAAATGATTTTAACAGGGGAAAGTGTGTGAGCGGATGTCTTACGCGACATTGTTATATAATATATCTTTTGTGTCATTTCGTTTTCAAATACGATAGCAGACTAAATGCTGCAATTTGACTGATGTTCAGTTAGAACAGATTTTAGTCATTGAGGTGTATTGTTCTTTCAGAAAAAAAAAATAAAAAATCCTTATTTCTACACAGATGGAAAATGCTTATTTGCAATGAAAATCTTGGGCAGGGACCCAGTGTTCCGAACTCATGGAAAAAGATTGTAAAGAAGAAAGCGAATAATGAAGAATCACCCAGCATGATATGACTTTTATTCACACCGCCTTCTTGCCTCCTACATCACTGTATTCCTGTAGAACATTTGATTTCCAAAGTAGGTGATGAGATTAGTTAAGCAGAACTTTTACTTGTTAACCCAAACTTAAACGTTCTAAGCTATCTTTCCTTCTTTTGAAACGTGTTAAAAGTATAATGTGTTAAATAACCACCTAAAATAGCAAACGAAGAATAGAGAACAATAATTAAAATAAAAGATACGAAGATAAAGTGAAAAGCAATAGTGCTACAATAAGTAGACTTGTACACAAGGTCCAAAATCGTTTCAGACAAATTTTTCGCCTCAATTTTTCTATTTTTGGGCTTTTTAATTCGGAAACTCAATTTGGGGCCAAAAAACACGTCTCTCTGTGTCCTCCAGTCCTGTCTATGCCCCTCCATCCTTCCCCTGTCTTGTATAGATATCTCTGACATTGCAATGGTTAAGTAAAGCCTTTTTCTTTTTTTTTGCTGTAGGTAACCTTTTGCCCCCCTGTCCTTGATTGCTTCTTGTGGAGTTTGCATTTGCTAATACCTAATAAGCGGCACCTGTTAATTGGGCTTTGAATGCTTAACACATGTACCCACTTTGAACCTTAACCACATGTTCTTGGAATGCTGCCAAAACTGCTAATAATAGTTACAGAGTTACAGGTGATGGCATTTTAAAAATAATTACATTAAAAAATAAGGAAAAACAGGGATCACCAGGACCCCCTTACATGTTAGGATGCATAGAAAAAAAAAAAAAACTCTTGAGAACATTGATGGCATTATGTAAAAAAATCCCCTTGGTGACACTCTTGCTTATTTGGTTGAGGGAGTTAAGATTAATACATTTCCAATTTGGAGGAGTATGCGATCCATCTCATCTCTCCCCCTTATCCTTGTGGGATGGAGGGGATATTATTTAGAAAATGTCAATAAACCAAAATCCTACTCATCCCCCTACTGCTAAGTTGCCTTTGTAGGGTGTGATGACGTCCATTGACTTCAGAGCTCATTAAAGTCAATAGAGAAGTAATATAGGATTCCCTTTACACAGGCCACTAAAAAGAGATGATGCTTTGTGCATCATCACCGATGGTCTCTTAAAAAGATTAGTGATTCCTTTTTTGTCTTGTGTGGCAACCTCATGGCACTAAGAAGGTGCCTAGATAGACCTCACCCCCTCTATATAGAAACAAAAACAAGAAAGAAAATTGATAAGAGATGCTAGTTTTGCTAAAAGTTACTTCAAATCTCCTCTTCCCCAAGTTACATAGTTATATAGGCTGAAAAAAGACACGCGTCCATCAAGTTCAGCCTCTCCTATAACTGTTCATTTTTTTGTTGTTGATCCAAAAGAAGGCAAAAAAACCCAGTTTGGCTCTTTCCAATTTTGCACTAACCAGGGGGAAAAAAATCCTTCTTGACCCCAAAATGTCAGTCAGATTTCTCCTTACATCAATAACATTGCTCTGTACTAAAAAAAACCCCAGTATGTAGTACAAAACAAGTACGAATAAGGTATAAATATAACTAATTAAATATTACTCCTTTAAAAGCACACAGTTTTAATAAAATATATGTGGTTTGCATATAATATTTTCCTTTTAGTCCTGAACTGCTGTCCTATTCTTATTATTCCTATTTTTTTTTTTAAAAAAAAATATGCATGCCTATTTTATCCACTATTACTTGTCATTTCCTATTGCGCATAACCTAACTTATTGAGCAAATTGATCAAAATTAATGTTTCTCTGATTAAGTCTGAACTTCATCTACTTCAGACACTTTCATTGCACTCCTTCTCAAAATCCAATTAACTTATACAGCTGATTAGCATTACTAGTCTGAGATTTCATAGCTGGCAGATCTCCTTAACCATTTCAATCTTTTTCGATTTTTCTTGCGTTTAATCCAAATATTACCATGAGATTTGACAAAGTGATTGAGCCTTATCCAGCTTACGCTTTAGAATTACGCTCGTTCAGATTTTATTAGTTGTCCTAAGTGGTAAAAGAGCAAACAAGAAAGATTACGGAAAAGGGAGAAAATAAATTGAAAGATCCAAAGCCAATTATTAAACAAAACAAAAAAAAAAACATGCAAGTTCAGGAAAAGATGATTTTACATGAAGCTACAAAAAGGTGTGGGCTTCGATACGTTGATATAACGAGCGCTGAGCTTGTCCTGTATAATACGTGGTTATATTACCAAGTTTTTTTTTTTAATTCACCTTACGTATTCAGCTATAAACTATCCATAAAACAAAGGAAGAATTCAGAGCAAACCTTTTATTGTTATTATGTTTCATTTAACCCCTTCATGACCGGCGTTTGCGTACTGCGTCTGCCCTTGAAGGCCGCGTTTTTAAAAAAAATATTTTAATTCTGTACTCGTGATTCGCTTCAAAGCGATCACGTGCACAGGATTGAGGGGGAGTGGCTGCTACGGATCGCTGGGGACACCCAGCGGTCAGTAGCAGCCGCCCCTCGCGATCCCAGCGTTCATAGCGACGCTGGATCGCGCATCATCGATGACGACGTACCTGGTACGTCCCGATCTGGCGGTGACCTATGACCCGGAAGTACCAGGTACGTCCCGGTCTTGAAGGGGTTAATAAGCGCCAACAAAAATTCTACAACATTGTAAAATTATTGGTGGTTTCCGTCCCACTACATGGCCATATATTGCTTAGCCCGCCACTACGTCAAAGTACCCCAAGTTTGGCATGTCCTGTTTAATTTAGCATGGCTATATTGCTTTCCAAGGAGCTGAATCAGTGGTACTAGACTGCATTTCCATCCGAATGAGACCCTCAAGCAGTTTAAAGCCTTCTCTGGACACCATTAACCCTTTAAGGACAATGGTTGGTCCCTAAACCCATTGAAAACAATGCATTTTGAGCCCGTACATGTACAGGCTTTGTTATTAAGGGGTTAATGAGTTGTGTGGCAGGTGGGGCTGCTCAACCCTAAGGGTTGTTCGGGACCTCCAACTTAAAAAGCATAAAATCCATACACATTCCTATAAATTACACATGCCCAGCACAGTCCTTCTTGGAAGAGAAACCGTCTAGGGTTGGCTATATGCAACGTGCAATTGGGTGAAATAAAACTGCAGCTTTTCTTCTTGAATAAACCCCAGAAATGTGCAGTCTGCAACATTTGAAACCAATAGAATAAATATTTTATTGGTTACTATGGGAGACCATTTTGTTCCATAATAATCTTTTAAATGTAATATCCAGCACCTGGAGCTTACTTTTTAAGGTTTTGGTCTTTGTGGTGTTACTGGTTCCTGGTCAGGAGTGTGGTTTTATCATTGATGCCTTAAACGTTTAGTTTAGTAGTTAAAAGGAGAGTGGAAGTAATAAAAAAAGAGAAGGTATAGGAGACAGAAATAAAAGGAGAAATAAAAGGAGACAGAGGGAGGAAGATTTAAAAGAAAGGAGAAGAGAGACAGACAATAATTTAAAAAAGTGTTCGCTGTCAGGGGTTACAACTTACAAAGGCCGTGCGAGTGAGCCTATTGGTCACCTATTGGTTGATGCCAGAGGAGGTCCCTGTAGGCGACCAATAGGCTCATTCGCACTGCCCTGTGACGGCGAACTTTCGGATTTCCACTTCCGTGAACTGCTGCGATGCCGCGAAGACAAGGTAGGTTAGAAGGGGGGGAGAGTGGTAGACGAAGACGAAGAGGATCACGAAGATCTTCATGGTGTGTTTCTTCGTCTTCGCCTACGTTTTACCGCCACTGTTTTCTCTTCGGCGTGTCTTCGGAACGAACACGAAAACGCACTCTTCGTGTTCGTTTTCATGTTCGCCCGAAGACGAATGCACAAGTCTAGTTTTTGTATATAGCACATTGGTGAGTCAAGAGTTAATCACCTACAAACTGTACAAACAAAACTTACTTACTTCTTTTCTGAGTGTCTCTTAACAATGTTTATATTGTAATTAAAGAAACTACTTGAAAAGGGGCAATTTATTAAGTACTTTTATTGTTGTGCTTGTATTTATTTAAATTCTTTATGTTCAATTTGAAAACCAATTTTACCAACCGCTTAACAAGAAATAAAAATAGAATTTAATTTGTTGTCTTGTGTTAAATGCTGTTCGAAGAACGATTGTAAATTGTAATAAGCATATTTTAATTGAAAGGATAGTTTTGGGCACAGTACACTCAGGGCCACCATCAGAAATATTAGGTGTGACCTCCACACCACCAGTGTTATGACCGCCATGCTTTTTTGTTTTTTTCTTCCAAAAAAAACAAAGCGGAGGGAGACTATGTCTACCCGACAGGGGGGGGGGGCTCCAGGACAGCCGGGTCCCTTATTACTGTAATAGTTGTAACCCCCTGATGGTGGCTATGTAGAGTTCTGGAGACCCCATCTCCAGAAGCATAAAGATATTGTGAAGAGGTCAGTAACTAGGGCTGCTAATACGATAAATATTTTTCAGGAGAAAACCTATTCGTGTACAAGAAGACCATTACTAGCTCAATAACAATAATAATAATAAATATCAGGACAAAAGAGAAAAGGATCGCAACATGCATTGGTTGAAGGGGAGAAGGGACAGAGAGGATAAGACGAATCATAAAAATATATAAAGATTTTCAACAACGTAAAGGAGGAAAGGATGTTTTAAAGGATGAGAAATGTTGGGAGAGAGAAATGTTGTAAGAGGAAATTTTCGTGTTAGAGGCTAATACAGCGAGGACAACCTCAGAAGGTAGTAAGCATTCGACTTGTGCATTCATATTCGGGCGAACATGATGGGCTTTGCATGATTAGGTTTTTCTGTGTTTTCCTTGTTTTATTTTTACAAGCTGTACCATATACTGTGTGTCTAAATTGTTATCAGCTTTTTGTACATAAGCACTGTGACATTCGTCAGATTAAAACTATATATTAATCCAGTGTCCATAAACTGTAGTCAGTTTAACACATAACCTGGTGGTGGCAGCGTATTACCAGTCTGGTGTGGGTTTTTGTGGTGTGTTTAAGGGTTAAGTGAGTGAACAGAGGGCTGGTACCCTTGGACACCCACACCCTATGTGTCCAGTTATCCGATAACTAGCCATGACGTAGACGTAGACTAAGACACACAACACCAGGAATCTTTGTGTTCGTCTTTGTTTACTAATCTCCCTGGTCCCTTCCGCATCTAAGCAGCATCGCAGGGGTCAACGGGAGAGGAAATCCGTAGGTTCGCCGTCAGAAGTTAAAGGGCCGTGTGAGCTACTCTATTGGTGGCCTGCAGAGGCCTCCTCCGGCATCAACCAATTGGTTAATGCCAGAGGAGGCCCCTGCAGGCGACTAATAGAGTAGCTTGCACGGCCCTTTTACTCCTGGCGGTGGAACTTGGCCTGGGGAGACCATGGTCTCCCTTATCCAAGAGATAAAGGTCCATATGAGCGACTCTATGAATTTGGCATCAACCATTTGAGACCAGTGGTCTCCCCAGGCCGAGTTTCTGCACCAGGGTTTGGTGTACAAGCGATTATTGGTCGCCAGCAGGGGCTCGTCTGCCATCCACCAATAAAGTGCTGGTGCTGGCAGGGGAGGCCCCCGCCGGCAACCAATACAGTTGCTCGTATGGAACGTTAAGATCCTGGTGCCAAAGCTGCTGTGTAGTGCGTACCGCGTGAACCCTGTATTAACCCCTTCTACAAAAAACCGGCAACAAACGAACACGAAGAATGTACACGAATATTCGCCCGAACCGAACACAGGAACGGGCAAATGTTCATGGAATACGAAGATTTTTCCCCTAAGAAGACGAACACGAAAAGTTGCCCAGCGCCCAAGTCTAGTAAGCATAGCCAAATACCATCCCTGTCACCCAGAGATCGGTTGGCTTGAAGGCCCAGTTGTTCAGAGGCAAATCTTGAGAAGTTGACAAAATGCAGAAACAGAGAACTGGAACTTGGTTGAAACGGTATGACAAAACAGTCAAAACGAATTGCATGAAATCTATCATTAAACCATTAGATTTTTCATTTCACCCTTTATTCCTTTTTATAGAATTTGGCAGGTCTTTGAAACAGCAAACGTATTGCCCCCTGCAGAAATCTAAATATTCCGAAAGCTGCTAATGATACACAGTGTGACATGGCTTATACTTTCGAAAATAAAATGGCCATAACAGTGTTTTATGGAACTGTTCATAAATGAAATTTAAAAAAAATAACTAAAATCAAAATATAGATGCAATGGAATCATGTTATTACATATCACATATCTCGGCTAGTCCTTTGGAAACGAAATATTTCTTAAACAATTAACAAACAAAACAAAAAGCCCAATATGATAATAATTATAATAATAATAATATTGTCATAAGACAATGGTACCCTTGGTTTGATTTTTAAAATCAGTATTCAAATGGTTAATCAAATAACATAAATCGAAAATTTGAATTGCCCAAACAAAACATTCTCTTAATTTGATAAAGACATAGTGTATTTTTGTTTAGTTCTTTAAGTGATTCCGTACCTTATCATGAACGACATGCAAAGTTGAAGGACAAGGGAAAGGAGACTAAGGAGAAATAATCTGTCTCTTTAAGAAAAAAATATTCCATTTATACATTTAGAAATTTCCAGCATCCGGTCTAATGGATATTTGCTTGAAATGTTTTGATAGTTAAGAGTCTGGAAACAAGTAAATCAACATCTACCGATCAACAGGAATCATGACGTTTTGCTTAGTAGGATCTTTATAGACAATATCCTCCAGCTCCGATCCAAGTGCACAACCTGCTTAAAGAAGGCTTTTTAGCTCAGAATAAAAAAAAAAGCTACTTTCTTAACCCTGCAATCTCCAGAAAATCGAATCACTTCAACTGTAGAATATTTCACTTACTGCCCACACGACCCTACCCTATTCGAGGAGTTCTTTTTACCAATAACACATTGACCTATGACATTTTAGTGCTTTATAAATTGACCAAAAAACACTTCTTAAGTATTGGAAATTGGCTTTATCTCTTATTTCACCCTAGAGGGATAAGGAGAGATGTTCATGCTAACTCATAAGTGCCTCATCAGTACAAGACTCCAAGAAATGTCTTATAAGCTCCTGTACAGGTACCACACCGATCCAGGACACCAGGTACCCAAAAGGGTACTTTACTACACATAGAATATGCATGCCCTCTGATAAGACCTTTTGGGGGAAAAGGTTTACAATGTAGTAATATATCACACATAGTTATCACTGGATCACTGGATTGTAATTCCTGATCATCTCCCACTAGCAATGAAGCTCAGTACCAAACATCCTATGTATTTTACCAATTGATCCTTCGGTATCCACATGAGTTACCAAACCATCTGGTTTTACTAGCTTGAGTTTGTACAGAATCTTCAGAAACTGCTGAAATTATTAAGACATCTCCTTGGGATGCTTTCAGGGCAGAAGGGACCATGGGGCATCTCACCTATTGCCCCACCAAGTTCAACCTACTACATCTCAAGATAATGTCTCCCTAGGTTCTGTCCCAACTTTTTGGTCCTTTTTTGTGCTGGGATCCCCTTCTTTTTTAGCAGTTGCATCTTGTTTTGCTTATTTATGGTATCTTCATGGCTGTGATAACTATTAGTTAAAATGTTTTGCCGTTGTGCCCGATTCAGATGATGTTTTGATTTATCTGGTGGCTGGATTGCTGTTACACCCTACTGTGAATATTTACCGAACAAAACACACAGCATATGCTCTTGCTTCTTCTTATTTTCCGTTACTTCGATGTACTTATTATATCCATCGGAATGTAAAACATAGAATAAACAAAAACATTGCATAAAAAGTTGTTTTTTGCAAAAACATTTGAAGTTTACATAGTAATTTAGATACAAAAGGGGCACAAGTCCATCAAGTATAATCCTGACGACATCAGCTTCCAATTATCCTTTAAAAGGGGAAAAATCTTCTCACTGGATGATAATTAATCATATCCATTTCAATTATATGGATACCTTATATCCATATTAGTGTATTTTTACTTAAAAAAAGCATAGAGGCCATATTTAAAGGCATCACTTGACCTTTACAGCACAACCTCTGTGGAAATTGGGTTTATTTATTGTTCTTGTTGTAAATAACTATTTCGCCTGCTTTAGGGAAAACTCCTTTCCTCAAGTCTCGCTGTTTGTTTACCGTTACCCATACAAGCCACCGTTATCTAATGGAAATGGAAAATAAGCAATAAGCATCAACGTCTATTCAACATATCATATGTTTAATATTTCCCACCAAACTTACCCTCTTAACACAAAGTTATAGTAAAATATAATGTTCCAGTTTGACTTTTGCCTACTTACTATAACTTTAAATGTTTACTATAAACATATATATTTAGAGAAGCATGCAACCTACCCGCTAATTAGCGGAATCATTATCTCTTTCACATATATAGCAGTGAAAATAATAATGGCATTAAAACCTAAACTGAATCAATTCATTAATGCCCCCATTTTTTTCTAATTAGTGACAGAATGACTGTCAGCAATTCTAAGATATATATATATATATATGTTACCCTGAGTTCAACTCGATGAAGAGAGAAGATAAAAGATAGAAAATGAAGAAAAAGTACCTTATTTGCTCGATTATAAGACGACCCTGATTATAAGACCACCCCCCAAATCTGAATATTAATTTAGGAAAAAAGAAAAAGCCTGAATATAAGACGACCCTATATGAAAAAAGTTTTACCAGTAAATGTTAATTCATGTAAACTATTTTTTTTAATAAAAGCTATGATTGAGAAAAATATTTTGGTTTTATTTCCTTCTATTTTCCAACCTGCCCCCCAGTTATGCACATCTGCCCCAGAAATGCCTTATACCCCCTACATGATATGCCTTTTAACCCTCTAAATGCCACTGTGCCCCATGATATGCCTTTTGATCCCCTATGTGCCACTCTGCCTCCAGAAATGCCTTATACCCCTATCTGCCACTCTGGCATTTAGAGGGTTAAAAGACATATTATGGGGAAGAGTGGCATAAAAGTGGGTTTAAGGCATTTCAGGAGGCGGAGTGGCGTATAGAGGGTTAAAAAGGCATTTCTGGAGGCAGAGTGGCATTAAGGGGGTTAAAAGGCATTTCACAGAGCACTCTGCCTCCAGAAATGCCTTATGCCCCCCATTTAACACTCCCTCCCCCTCCCTCCTCCTAACTTACCGGTACTTCTGAGTCCCCTGTCATGTAGCTGGGGCAGCGCGTAGACAACTTACGCTGCAGCCGGATGGAGGGGAACTCTGATGTCTGACAGCCGGGGAAGGTCTGCGCGATGGACGCAGACAACCCCCGCTGCTAGCCACACCTCCTTCCTGCTGCAGCGGAAGTCTACACGCTGCCCCAGCCACACACAGAGGACTCAGAAGTACCGGTAAGTGGGGCGGGGGAGACAGGAGGATACAGGTCTCCTGCAGCTGCGGGGGATCCGGATCTTAGTCGTCTCATAGTCAGACCTATTTGAGGTCTGATTATAAGACGACCCCAATTATAAGACGAGGGGTATTTTTCAGAGCATTTGCTCTGAAAAAACCTCGTCTTATAATGGAGCAAATACGGTATATGAGGAAGCAGAAGTGGTCCGCAGAGACGGTAGGGAAACATTGAGTGAGTGAGTGAGTGAGTGAGTGAATGAGAAGGAGTGAGTGAAAGTGTGAGAGTGAATGTGGGCACCAGGCAACAAATTTTCTTCTCAACTTACAATGCCCTCAAATTTTCAACCGAACTGAATGGGCAATGAACGTAATTCGTTCGCCTGAAAACGAATGGCCCAAAAATAAACCATAAAATGAATCTGAATAATTTTTGCCCAATTTGTACAGGTCTATCCTCAACTTGGCAGTCCCATTATTATAATCACACTATGGAATTAGCTGGCTCCCCCTAAATACATGTAATGTTATTTATATCACTTAAATCTTGTACAAAACAAGCTTTTGTATTTTTCTTTTTTTTCTGCCATTGTGAAACATTTGTGACCCACTTTGCAACTTTTATTGTAAATTTCATTGGAAGATGTAATGTGGCTGCTGAGCAATATTGTTCACTGCTGTTTTTTTAAACATACTAATAACTATACACAGAATAAACATGTTATAAAAAACATTTTTTCCGTAACTATATTTGGGTCCCAATCAATTCATTTCTTTGTTGATTAACCATTAAGTGTTTTTAGTTGTACTGTGATTCTCAAAGCCCCCATCAGGTATATATTTACTACTTTGTTGTCGAATGCCACTTCCAAGAAGCTCAGGAATTCCATTTTTAATTAGTCTTCTCATTAGAAATCATTTGATTCCAGTTTCTCATTACAATTTTTTCTCTCCTTACAAATATACTTTCTCTGTTGCTTGCTGATATTACCATAAACACTTTAAATCTCATAATCTTACATAATAACAATATCCTTATAATAATGCGTTTCAGTATTTCAACTAATCCACTAACCCTGCCCTGGTGATCTTGCACCAAAACACATATTTACAAATTGGCTGCAAATGATCTAACTCAAATTGAAATAAATATAGCTTTTAAATCCCGCTTAATGGTTCAAAGCTTATTCCTGAGCGTTTGGAAGTCCTGTGCGTATGTATAAGAAAATATTTGTTTCATCATTAATGCCAAGGCTATCCGACAGTATGATTTTATCCCAAGAGAGAAAATATATCTTAATGTTTTTATTGTTTTTTTCCTGCTCAGTTTAATCCAAAATCCGACAAGTGAGTTTAGTATGATTTTTGAGTGTCTATTGTAGCATTAACCCCTTAATGACAAATCCCTAAACCCATTGAAAACAATGCATTTTGACCCCGTACATGTACGGGCTTTGTCATTAAGGGGTTAATAAATAAAGGGGAGTTGTCAGGGGAATTTGCAGGAGAGTTTCAGCTCCTTGAGTTCACTATACATTATGAAGAGCCAACCGCAGTGAGCTTCTATGGTAAGAAGAACTTGGCTGACCCTGTATAATATAGAGTTAAATAAGGTTTCTCTAAAGTCTCATCAGCCATTAAATTATGCATTGTACAGGGCCTGCTCAGCCCTTCTTGCTTCAGAAACTTGCAAGTGTTGACTATTTATATGAAATAGTGAAATGAGGGTTAGAAATACACCTTGCTTTGGAACTTTGAATCCCTCAAGAACTTGAATTTATTGGCGTTTTGGAGAAAATGTTAATAGTATTTTCTTGGTTTGTAAATTTTAGGTTTATTTAGTAATCTTATTCTATGTGTAATATGCGGAGAATCAATTAAAGCATTTCATCTCAAGATATACCTCAAGTATCAACTCTATCTAGGCAGTCTTGAGCAGACCCCACATAAAAACCTGGAATTAACGTATTTCCCCATGTATAAGACGCTCCCATGTATAAGACCCACCTTAATTGTGGGGCCCAAAATTTGAAAAAAATGTATTACGTAGTTATTGAGCTCAAATTTTATTTATCATAAAATTCATACTCATCATCCTCATCACTCCCATCCATTAACTGCCCCTAAATTATCCCTAAAGACCCCATCAACCATAACTGCCCCTAAATTAACCCTAAAGACCCCATTAACCATAACTGCCCCTAAATTAACCCTAAAGACCCCATCAACCATAACTGCCCCTAAATTAACCCTAAAGGCCCCATTAACCATAACTGCCCCTAAATTAACCCTAAAGACCCATCAACCATAACTGCCCCTAAATTAACCCCCACCACCCCTAACTTTCAGCTGCCCAAATATAAATTTTTTACTTACTGTTAGATGAGTTGCTTAGCCATATGGATGATATAAGGAAAGGGGCGGGGCCAATCCTCAGTATAACTGCAGGGAGAGACTGTTAATCAGAAAGGGCGCGGGGCCGATTGTCTGTGTGACTGCAGGGAGAGATTGGGAAGTAGTAACTGCAATCTACAACTACTGTATAAGACGCACCTTGTTTTTAGACCCTAAATTTTTCGAAAAAAGGTGCATCTTATACATCTTTGGTATTTATATTTGAAAAATTGGCAGAAACCTCTGAAGATCTATTTCTCTCGGCAATAAAATTCTTAGTAATTTTTACCATGCTCCACTTTTTGAACTCTTCAGAGCACTCATATCGGTTGATACTAAAAATGAAAAAAAGGCTTTTAGCCAATATTGTCTCACAGAAGTAAAAAAAACAAACACCTTTGTTCTCCCAAGACAATCAGAGTTTTTATTGGATCGAAATGACCTCTACTAAAATGAAATTGCAATGAGAAGCACTCAATATTTTTGAAAATATTAGTGAGTTAGTGGAATCCACCAAAACTTCCCTGACTATTAAAAAAACTTTGTATATCAAAAAAAAATCTATTTTTTCCATAATATTAGAGGAAGCCCTGCATTATCTGTACATTTTACTATTGCTCAAAAAAACTAAATAAAAAAATAATAATGCTTATAGATTAGGTTGTATCTAGGGCTGCAACTAACGATTATTTTAATAATCGATTAGTTGGCCGATTATTTTTTCGATTAATCGATTAATCGGATAAAAAAAAAACAATATGCAAATTTTTCGTTTATTTAAAATAATTTAATGAACTGGATGTTAAAAAACAACTTAAAATTTACATTAACATTCTTATTTTGTTATGATGTAATAAAAAACAATATTTTCAAAGTACAAGAACCCAAACACAATATTTATGAAACAAAATAACCCCAAACATTCTGAAAAGAGGTGGACTATTACTGTTCAAGAAACTTTGCCCCAGCCCTGGCACTTTGCACCCAGCACTTTGCACCCAGCACTTTGCACTTTCCACCCAGCACTTTGCCCCCAGCACTTTGCACCCAGCCCTGGCACTTTGCACCCAGCACTTTGCACCCAGCACTTTGCACCCAGCACTCAGCACTTTGCACCAGCACTTTGCACTTTGCACCCAGCCCTGGCACTTTGCACCCAGCACTTTGTACTCAGCACTTTGCACCCAGCACTTTGCCCCAGCCCTGGCACTTTGCACCCAGCACTTTGCACCCAGCCCTGGCACTTTGCAGCCAGCCCTGGCACTTTGCACCCAGCACTGGCACTTTGCACCCAGCACTTTGCACTGCCCTGCACCCAGCCCTGCCCCCACATTCTGCCCTGCCCCCACACTCACACTCTGCCCTGCACCCACTCTGCCCTGCACCCACTCTGCCCTGCACCCACACTCACACCCTGCCCTGCATCCCCACCCCCACTCTGCCCTGCACCCAGTCTCCCACTCTGCCCTGCACTCACACTCACACCCTGCATCCCCACCCCCACTCTGCCCTGCACCCAGTCTCCTGCCCTGCACCCCCACTCACACCCTGCCCTGCATCCCCTGAAACCCCACCCCCACCCCGCCGTGGACCCCCACCCCCGCGAATCGCTCTGTGCGAATGGAGCCACTCGCACAGAGCGAACCGCTCTGTGCGAATGGAGCCACTCGCACAGAGCGAACCGCTCTGTGTGAATGGAGCCACTCGCACAGAGCGAATCGCTCTGTGCGAGTGGCTCCATTCGCACAGAGCGATTCGCTCTGTGCGAGTGGCTCTGTGCGATCTGTGCACATAGACATGAAGAATACTTACCTCCGGAACGCGTCACATGCGTCACGTAGTTAAAAGAAGGCGGAGACTGCAGAGCGTGTAGCAGAAGCGGGGAACGCTCGCGGAGGTAAGTAAAAGGAGCCGAGTGCTCCAACAACGAATCGATCACTCGATTAATCGATAACGGAAATCGTCGACAACGATTTCCGTTATCGATTATTATCGATTTTATCGATTCGTTGTTTCAGCCCTAGTTGTATCAATACTAATTTTTCTCTTTCTAGCCTAGCTTTTCCTATCTTTATCAACCCTCTAAAATCTCATCGCGTCAGCCATCAGCAAATCAGATGGGTAATTCATTTTCATGTGTCTTTTATATATGGCTTATGAACTGCGTAGAAACAAATCACATTGCTATTAGAATCTCATTCAGAACAATTCTGTAAAACACAAAATTTCATCTGTTTCATTTTGTTGGCTGATGATATGAACAGCAGGCGATTTGGGCATCTCCGAGCAGGAACAAGCCGTAACGTGCATTTACATCCGCTAGCAGAAATGAACTAAAACCCACTATTTAAAACGTTGAAAAACATGGTTTAAAAAGATGGCTTTACAAACTTTTTACAAGAAAGCACGACACATACTTGGAACTAAAAGGCATAAGTGATCACAAGGCGCTCTTACGATCTATACTTACCCAGGTCACGCAGTCTGCAGCCATCCCGTTGAGTGCAGCCATCACTCTTAAAGAGACTGTGTTCTTGTCCCCCCTTTTCTTGAATTTTGCCTATTAACCCTTTCCTGCCCACTCCTGACCTTTGCTGCACGTCCTTGCGCCCCCGGACAGACTCCCCCTTTTCAGACTTGGATCTCCCATTTGGCTTTTTGCTGTTTAACCCCTGGTCTTCCGCTCCGCTGTACCTGCTGCTCATCACTCTGCCCAGCGCCTCCTGTTTCAGATTGTGGTACGTCTGCCTGTACCCGCTGTTTGTGCTGCTGCTCATGGGGTCCACTATCCTTTCAAGTCTCAGGTCCCTGTACCCTGCGGTCAGCTTTTACCTCCAGTGTTCTGCTCTCCAGCTGCCGGTGAGCTTCTGGTGCAATTGGCTCCTGAATTTCCGGCGGTCTGTCAGCATCTGTCCTGTCCCTGGATTTCCCACCTGCTGGCTCCTCCGGCTCCTGAAGCTCTCGTGTTCTCTGCCTGCATCTACACACCTCCTGTACCAGAATTCCGGTGGTCTGTTCATCGTCAATGAATTTAGTTCTTGAGTCAAATGGGCAGGGAACTAAATTTGTTGCCCGAAAAAGAATGGGCCAAAAAATATATCTGTATCGCCTTAAATACCTAGGCTGGGCAGGTCCCTAATATAATGGGATTCCACACTCTGTAGACCTACTCTCCAAACTAATCTATAAAAAATATAAAGTTCAAATTAAGCCAATCTAATAACTCAAAGTTAAGACACATGTAATAAATCTTCTTATACAAAATATAGAAATGTGCCACAGTATTTTTACAAATCCCCTCTACATGAGTCTTACACTTTGAAATATTCCTTAATTAGTTCTTGTGAATTTTCCTCAGTTCACAATGGTCTTTCGGCCTGTTCAATCATCATAACCTGTAATTTAATATGTTCTACATGAACTTTTTTATAGTAATGTTTTTGACTTTACACATTTTTAATGTCCAGTTTGTGAGATGCTGAAAGCATGTAGGATATATTGTGCATGCACATAACCCAAAAATCAATATAATAACAGCTATTACAAATACAGCATTATACTCAATTGTGACGTTATTATTGGCAGGCATCACCCAGAGGCCTACGGACAGCAAGGCATGGCCACCCCTTTAAGAGACCTGGCTGGACTTGAACTCACAACTCCTGCATTCTAGTGAGGCTCTCTGACCTGTGGTCCATTAGGGTTCTATACCAGCATGTCTGATTCTTGCTGTGTAGTCACCTAGTTCTGCTATGGACTTAACCCCGTCTCCCAAATCTGAAGCCAAGTTTATCAGCACATCTGGCCCAGTTGCAGGCGGGAAGCCTTTGACTACAATTGCTGTAGCTAAGATGACTTGGAGAGGTCCTTTCTACTTGGGCTGGTAGAGGTCCTTCTTTTGTTGATTCCTGATGTAAATCCACGAACCTGCTTTGATAATACTATATAATCAGGAACTATTGGTCGGTCAGGCTGCGATGCTTTCATTCTTCTTGCTGCTGCAATATTTTACTCAATTTGTTTAAAAATCTTTCTAGCTGGTTCTTCTGTAAGTTCAGAGGGCAGGCTCTCCAAGAAAATGAAGACGATCTCACAAAAAATGTGGTGCTAAGGGCACCATTCTGATAGAACCAAGCGGGGTCTTTCCACCCAGTTCTTACATACGCCCTCTTCCACTGCTTTCATTATACATCATTTTATGGTAGTGTTCATTCTTTCGCAATAACAGATACTTGGGGTCTGTAGAGAGTATGCAAACTCTGTTCATTATTGAAGACGTGGACAATGGCTTTAAGCAAATTGTTATAAAAAGTAACTGCCTTGGTCCCTGATTATGTATGAATGATATCCTAGAAATTTTACAACTGTGTGTGAATTATTTTTTGCGCAAGGCTTCGCCTGGACCCATAAACTGAACTGGTCAATTAGCACAAGCAGATATTTGTGTGGTCGTGGTTGGGGCATATCTGCAAAGTCAATTTCCATTATCTGAGAGTCTGTCTGTGGGAGGTGATTATCTTAAATGGTTTTCTACTATTGTATTGCTAAGAAATTACACAGACTTTAATAGAATTTGTGTAAACGGAGCAAAACCTGGAACATAATACACTTTTTCAATCATATCATAATTATTGTTGACCTGTGGCTTGGCAAATAGAAAGAATTATAGATAACTTGCAAAGCAGATTTAGAAATTAGCAACTTGTCATTTGATTTTAGTTTAAATTCTTTTTTCTTTCTTTCTTTCTTTCTTTCTTTCTTTCTTTCTTTCTTTCTTTCATACTGCCCCCCCCTCCCGCTCAGTTCTGCTAACCGTTTCCAGCTAAATTATTAAAACGGACAAATCAACTTCAAAAATACATGCAGTGGAAACAATTAGAGGAGGAGAACCGAAACTGTGAGGGTTGTAGGTTCTGCACAAAGGTAACAAAGCCTGTCCGGCTGTCACAAATCTTTGTATGTAATTATGGTGTTGTATATGATTTTTCATAGTTTCAGAGTTCAAGAATACTCTTTTACTTTAGCAAAATAATGAATTGTACTTGTGGCATATGATGAATCAGAATAAATGTTTACTTTGTATCCAGCTGATAGTATAAGGGTTCTGGTTAGCACAAATGATTCTTACACACACACACACACACACACTCACACACAATTACACACCCATGCTTACACACACACAATTACACATTCATGCTCACACAGTTAGACATTCATGCTCACATACATACACCCTCCCACCCGCCCCTGCTTACCTGTCACTGCTACTGCAGCTTTCCTTCTGGCTGCTCGTACACTATGCGAGTAGCCTCGGCTTAACCATGGAGTCACATGATGTAACATCACCCCGATACATTCCTGTTTAACCGTGGCGGTGCAGTCCTGATCAGAAGGGCCCTTTCTATACAATTTTGTTGACTGGAACAATGGGTCGCCCCAGGCCCCCTAGTGGCACAGGCCTAGTTGCAGTTGTGACCATTGTGACCTCTATAGTTACGCCACTGTTTGATACCCACTAGCCAACCTGCTGATATATCTACTTAGCTTGTTTTAACCATTTCCATTGCCTTTATAAACATAAGCGGGATTGGTCCCTAAAATAACAGGATTCCTTACTCTCAAAACTAATCTATAAAAATATAAAGTTAAAATTAAACCAATCTACTAATTTAAAGTTAAGACACGACATATAACTCCTTATTAAAAATAAATGAAATAGAAATGTGGCACTATATGTTTTATCACTGCCTGATGACGTAGATGCAGTTGATGGCTGTATATGCACAGCCACGCGCTACATTTTTTATTTTCGCATGGATATGCCCGGACGTATACTGCAGCACCCAATTGGATGAGTATGGAGAACCAATGGCCAATCCAAGCTTGGATATATGAAAGTGAGCTATATATGTCAGTGAAAATCAGCTAATTGAATTTCAATGAAATAATGAAATAAAAACTAACCCGGCCCCTTAGTTTATTGAAGATTGTTTAAGTGTCTGCCTAATCATTGCCAGTCTGGCCCTGTGGTTGTTCAACAGCCAACGTTCATGGTGGCCCACAATTTCAAGCCCATCGCTTAACAGCTGCCACCTACTTATTAGCTATTAATGTCCAAGATTCATGCCAAAATTCAAAATAAAAACCGATTGACGGCTGTAAAATCATTCAGCTCGCCATAGCCTTGGAAATACTGAATTGCTACATCTTCATTTATCCAGAATCTATTCAGAATCATTGGTGCCAGCAGTCGAACAGGTCTGTAGAGGAAAGGGATTATACACAGATTGGTTTCCTAATAGTCACACTCATAAAAATCCCTCTGCAATTACCACTGTCTCAGTGACATTACTCACTGCTACATCTTCATTTGGTTAGGACTGGTCCAGAATCATCTACGCCAGCAGACCCACAATCCTACTGGGGAAAAAGATTATACACACGGCAGCGGATCTTTATAAGTCAAAAGCTTCACGACAAAACCTCATTTGGGCCATTAGCTCTCCATTTCATTCAGCACAAAGTACCCGTTTCCTCAGTTCACAGAAAAAACGATCTACATGAGAGACAGTACTAAAATTGTAAATTGTATAACAAAGTTATAATAATAACTAATAAAGTAATAAAGTAATAATAATGTGACACTATGCCGATTGCACGCTATGTTTGGTAAACCAATTGTTTTAAGATTTCTTAAAGGTAAATAACCCTTCCCCCCTCCACACATGTTTTCACCATTTTAAGAGCCTAGAGTGAGAGGTTCCTGCCCCTCAAGGGGTATTTTTAATGCCTTTTCCCCACTGCATATGGTGCACCATTTGGGGTCCTGGGACCCAGGCCCAGACTAATCACTAATCCCAAGCACTCACTGAATTTGCCCCTCAAGTGGCAGATTAGGTGCAGCAGAATGCTGCCAGGTATTGGATATGCTGGCTGCACGCTACGTGAGCGTAAAAAAAAAGTGGAGGACACACCTATGTCATAAAAGGGCTGTTGGCTTTAAAGTGCCATGGCCATCATGACATCGCTAGTCCAGCCCAGCCAGGACTCCATTTTACTTTAAAACAAAGAAAATTAATATGTATCTCTCATTAGATAATTGAACTTGCATACCCTTGCCTGAAACTCTCAAAATGTTAAATCTCATGCCCTTGCAACTCTCATTTTAATGAATCCATGAGTTATTTTGCAAGTGTTAGCACGTGAGTCAAGTTAACCCTTAACTTAAAATGTTCAATTACTATAAACAATACACAGCAAAAAATAAATCACTGTAATAATATAAGGGTTAAAAAAATTAAGAAAATGAAACCGTATCTGGTATCAGAATATTTGGTATCAGTGATATTTAAAAATAAGCACTAACATGAAAAAAAAAAAGCTTTAGATGTGAGCTTTGTGTAATGAGATCACTTTTGCTCTTTAATATTGCCTTTGATATAGTGGTTTCTTTTATACTCTATTTCTATGGAGAATGCTCTGTGGTTTAGCCTCCGCAACCAACAAAGAAGGTCTTTATTTATGGAACACTCTGCATCCATTTTGCGTCCTTTCACTCTTTTACCTGTGGTCTTTAAACCTTAATGGCATGAAATCTGCTGCTATTCGGAATTCTATTCCTGTTAAAGTTGCCATTCCATAATGTCATCCACTAAGCCTTGTTTTGAGAGTTGGCTGGTCCCACTGGGACAAAAAGAGTTAATACGCTATAAAAAGCTTGAATGTTTATACTATGAAGTTGTTGAATCCTTAACCCCTTAAGGACAATGGGCGGTCCCTAAACCCACTGAAAACAATGCATTTTGAGCCCGTACATGTATGGGCTTTGTCAATAAGGGGTTAAAGGCTTTTTTGTCTAAAACTATTGCTTCAAATTATGTTGTGCACCTTTATTGCGATAGATGACCATAATACAACATATATAACATTTTTTACTAACAAAGATGAGTTTGGATATTATGCCTTAGGACACTTGGATAAATATTTATAAATGGTCTCTTTCTTTCTATGATGCCCATTTTCTCTGAAAATAAAAAGAGCCTTTAATATAATATAAGTGTCTTCCACTTGGGACTCCAACGGTTATAAATAGCCTTATTTGAGTTTTGGTTCTAAAAAAAAAAAAATAGCATTGGATTAGCAGAATGAATTTCCATTGCACTTATTGATGTTTCACAAAACTGTAGAACATAATCATTTTTACTACTTATTTCATATTTGCGGGATTCACTGAGATATCTAAAAAAAAAAAATCCAATTTAATACCCAATATTCCAACAGACAATTAACTAAATGAAACTAAAGATAGACTGCAGGTCAACTGTTGGATAACAATGATTGAGGGTGAAGGTCTATTGGCTTCTTAATAAACTCGTTGCACCAGAGAAACTTGCACTAGTTGTGTGAGGGATCGCCCTAAATTGTCTCCATTTATAAGACAATAGTATAAATAGAAAATATTTATACTATTGTCTTATAAATGGAGACAATTTAGGACTGTGGCTGCTCTCCTTAGAAATGGGCACCCAGCCAAGATGACTACAAGAGCATAGCACAGAATGAGCAATGAGGTAAAAGACCCTAGAGCAACAGTACAACATCTGTACTGGTTAACATCTCTGTTCATGAGTCTACCATACGCAAAACATTGAACAGGCATGGAGTCATGGCAGGACACCACGGGGGAAGCCGCTGCTCTCCCAAAAAAATATTACAGCGCACCTTGAGTTTGCCGAAGAGCACCTTGACGCTCCACAACACTGATGGGAAAATGTTTTGTGAACTTCTGAAACTAAGGTTGAACTGTTCAGGAAGAACACAGAGCACTAAGTGGCGTAAAAACGGCACAACATACCAACATGAATACATCATCCGTACGGTGGAGAGAGAGAGCATCATGATTTGGGGCTGCTTTGCTGCCTCTGGGCCTGGACGGCTTGCTATCAACGAGGGGACAATTAATTTATCAAGGTACAGTATCAAACAAGATAATGAAGCTCAGTAGAAGTTGGATGATGCAACAGGATAATGACCCTAAACATCAAAGTAAACCTACCACAGAATGCCTTAAAAAATAAAATCTGCCTTTTGGAGCGGCCCAGTCAGAGCCCAGACCTTAACCCATTAGAGATGCTGTGGAATGGTAGTCATGGAGCCAGCACTGTAAATGCCTAATAGGTGTGTTCTATAAAGATATGAAATATTATCCTTGTTTGTGTGTTATTATCTTAAGCAGACTGTGGTTTTCTTAGGCTGACCATGTGTCCCAGATTGCCCGGGACAGTCCTGCAATGGGACTTAAGTCCCAGGCAGCCTTCAATGAGAAGTCTGAGTGACGGAGGTCTCAGCCAATCAGCAGAGAGTTCTCAACTCTACCGAGTCCCTCCTTCACACCAAGCTCAGTGTAAGCTGCAGCCAGTACCAGGTATGTGTGTTTGACTGTATGTGTGTGACTCTGTATGTGTGTGACTGTGTATGTCTGTGTGACAGTGTTTGTCAGTGACTGTGTTTGTCTGTGTGACTGTGTGTGTAATGTCTGGTTAAAGAGGGGTTAATTCTCTGAATCTGCTCATGTCTGGTAATAGAGGAGTTAACACTGTGAATGTATTCATGTCTGTAACGATTATATGCATATTATTAATTCTGAAATCAACATGGTTTCCAAGGCTTCCTAATAATTAACCCCTTAATGACAAAGCCCGTACATGTACGGGCTCAAAATACATTGTACAATACATCAGTTTAGGGACTGCCTATTGTCCTTAAGAGGTTAATATAGAATATGTGAAGCAGTGTGTCAGTGAGATAATATAAAATGTATTTTATGCGTATGTGACGGTGTGTGTGTGTGTGTGTAATCTCACCCGCTTCTTAGTGTGTCCCTGAATGGCAGAAATAAAATGTGGTCACCCTAGTTGTTTATACTTATATTAACAGATATTATCAGATCACGTTTTATGAACGATTAATGCAGAAATTCAGATAATTCCAAAGGGTTTCACTTACTTTTTCTTGCCACTCTGTATATTTGTGAAATATTTCTTCCATTCCTTTCAAAAATCAGAATTACACTTCTCTCGCTGTACATAATGACATATTATTCAATTCTATTTTTATAATAGTTTAGCTTACCTTACATAACCCTTTATTGCATACGACCTTGCTTTCTTTTTTGGGAAGATGATTACGTTTCATGGACTTTGGATTTTTGCTTTTGCAGTAAACTATGCACGGTGAGACATCTAATGTACTCTCAACACAAGGTTTCGAAGAAGGATTTTCCTGCGAGACATCAAGATGTTCCTCCGTGTTTGATTATATTGAGTGATGAATGTCACATTCCCTCTCTTCACTATACTTTTGAGACTTATAATATTGTTACTATTTGTTATTTTTCTTACATGTTTTCCCTTTGTTTTCATTGGGGTAATAAATTCACAATTTTCAGAGCTTTAGCTTTCACACCAGCCATTCCCACAATGCAATTACTATAAACCTTACTGAGAAATGTCTGCTGTAACCCCTTCTTTAATAAGGGTATTCTAAAACACGGAGCTTTTCTAGTATTTTTTTCCTTTTCAACCATGATTCTCATTTTTAGTGTATCGACACCAGTTTCATATTGGGTTTCCAAGACAGATAGGGCTTTCTTTTGATATGTTTAGTATTTAGGATGAGTAATATGTTACAAAATAAAAATATTTACAAAAAATGTATGATTTCACTTGTACCCATTTTACCACCAACCAAAAAAAAAAAATAAGAAGTTACAGCATTCCATTGTTACTTATTTTGGAGCTAAGAAAAATAAATATATTTTTTTGTTTCTGTTGCAGTGTAATATCAGTATTAACTAAGGAGTTAATTTCATTGAAGTAGCTAAGAAAGGCCGATAAGAAGTTGGGTAAGCCTGTGCAATCGCCAGGGGTCGCGCCAGAGCAAGCGGCTGATTCGCCACACATGTGAGATATGGTCATCCTCCCGGTCCCCATAGCCAGGGGGTGCTCAGCATCAGGTCTGCGACTTGGCCTTCATTTGTTCTCCTTACTACTGCTCTTCCTAGTTTAGATCACTTCCTGTTATTTGTGCACATGTAGCCTTTTCCGCCATTTTGTAATTGCCTTATTATTGTTATTTTGGCCTTGGACTGAATAACATTTATGAAATTACTCTGCCTGGCCTGACCTTAGGCCGCATTATCGTTAGTGATAGAATTCTGCCTGCCACTAATTTGGACTATGTCCTATCAACACTTTTAGCCTATCTACTTCCAAGGTCTCCAACCCGATCTGGCAGCAGCTAGGCCCCGGCAGCCACCAGCACCTTTGGGCTCTACCCTTGGGGAAAGGTGGTTGTTTCAGATGAAAACCGCCCAGAATCTTCTTCAGCTTTCTCACAGAGCATCTACATTACATGTGTAGAGTGACCGTTAACATATAAGTCCATGCCACCAGCTTTGTGTTGAAGGCTTCTATGACGGTTTAGTTTTATTTAATGATTAGTCCATTCGCTGACAGTTCATACTTCATGAAGACAATGGAGTAAGATATATCTCCTAGTTTACCATTTACCACTTACGTATGCTTTGTGTCATGTCTATCACGGTTGTATTGTACTTGTACAAGCACATGTGTAGCTTTGTTGATGTTTTTTTTAGTTTTAAATATTCTAAGAAGACTGAGAAGGCTCAGTCTTGGTAAATGGTAGACCCTGTGGTGAAGCTGTACTCATCAAATGCCTTAGAGTCCAAACTCATACCAGCTCTAAGTATCACCTGTGTGTTTCCTGGTCCTTCTATGTTGGTCCAAGGATTTAGATTTCCTATCTTCTGATTTTGAGTTGTTCCATGGCTCTACAAAACCCCATAGCTTATATAGATCACATACATTGAGAGTTGAAAACATTTCTTTTTAATTAATGCAAATTGTTCTCCAGGAAAAAATATACTAATATAGAATGTTTCCATAGAAACGGATACAAGAAAAGACAAATATTCTAAAGTAGAGAAAGCTTTAGCGTTGTTAATGCATGCTACGTTTGGTGTGGTGCTGTATAATTTTCCTTTTCTGGAGGATTTTTCTGGCTTTTCTTACCGAAGCGTACAAAGCTCCCACCTTACACCAACATGTCCTTTTCCCATCTGACAAGGTCTTTGACATATCCTGCAACGGCATTTGACAACTAACATTAACATTTCCAAACACATTTAATACAAGAGAAAACGAAGGACTACCAATTAACTATTCCGCTTAAAAAAGGCTTGTAATTGGAGTAATTCATAAATTACGCTAAGCTTGATGACAAGTGAGCAAATATATCTTTCCTAATTAATAGCTACTAATGTCAAAACAGTGCGAGTGTCCACTATACAATAAATGATAAGTATGAATATTATTATTTATTAATAATAATAGTAATAATTATAATATTATACTATTTTGGTTTACATGTACAATTTTGGCATTCTAATGCTAAAGATCCAAATGCGAAGAAAACAAAAAATATATATATGATTTTGATTTTTTTTATATATATATTTTTTTTTTTATATTGCAAATAAATTATACCTTTCCCCTGTCGGCTTTTGCCACCTAATAAATAACAGACGCATTTAACCAGCGCGGTTTAGAAACTTTCAAGCCATAAAACCGCAGTATAATGAATTCTTAAATAATCCTTCTGGGAATAATGAATAATAAAAGTAACTGCTTCCATTGAAAATCCGGCAGGGTTATATTAAAACATTTCCCCATTCCCTAAAGAAAAACTGAAAATCATATCCCTCGTTTATTGTACGGTAAAGACGGAACTGGGACAAAAATATTCGATCATAGGGCAAGCTTTATATTCATTCTTATACTTTTCTTATAGATTTATGCGTACGTATTAGTGAGTGTGCGTGGTATTAGACAGCTGAACGCATCACCTATACTGAAAGTGACGTATATGATTTATCTGGAATCTAAATTTAAAAATGGTAATTTTTGGTAAAAAAAAAAAGTGATGTCTTTTAAAGATTTTTTTGCTTTATATTTATCATTTTACTTTCACTAATACATATATTCATGTGTTAGTGAATGTGCGTGATATTAGACAGCGTACGATTTTATCTAGAATTTAAATTTGAAAACTGTAATTTATTTTAAAGTGGGTTTGTTAACTTTATATTTTTCTTCTGTATTTCTATGTGTGTAGTAGTGAGTCTATATGTTATTGGACAGCTAAATGAATCACATATACTGAAAATAACACATATGCGTTGTCTGTATTCTGAATTTAAACTCAAATTGAAATTAAACTCAGTAGGGGTTTTACGTATAGATTGTTATTATTTGTAATTTTAATAAATCTTGGCAGGGTCTAAAGATCTAGACCACTGTTCTCCTTGGCTACCCCAGAACGTTTGGGTGTTATCATCTCGTTAATTACATTATATACTTTATTTTTAGCTTGTTTGCAATACAACGCCATAAAACATCCTATGTGACCATCTTCAGAAGTGAGTTCTGTTTTAGGTCTCTTATCCCTCTGTCCCCCTTTTCTCCCCCAGATGCCCCTCTTTCCTAGACGCTCGGAATGTTTGCTGGGTATGAGGGTTTCACAGGGCTCTACAGCCCTAAAAGTCACAATAATGTGCGTAGAAACAGCAGATAATCTGTTAAACATGTCTTGTGTTTAAACATGGCAGCCAAAGGTTTGTGGCCTTGTGCTGTGTGGCAAAGCTGAATACACAAAAACAAATGGTGACCTTCCAAAGAGAATCTGGAATAGGGTTGTGTGTGAAACAAATCCAAACTGTTTTACTGAAGAGGTACCTACTAGAGCACTGGCTCTCAAACTCATTAGACCCAAAGGACCACAACTGACATATAATGAAACCCAAAGGAAGATGGTGGAAGTTGGTTAAAAAAGGAGTAGTTCCATTAAACAGGAAAGTGTGTCCGACTATACATTCAACTAGGTTAGAAGGAAAAGCTGTAGCGTTCCAAGAGGGACTTTGAAAAGCCCTATATCATACCATTGGTCTATAAGTTAAGTACATAGGACTTGAAGGCAGAACCATTCGGTCCCATCTAGTCGGCCATTTTTCCTGATGTAAAGACTCCAATCTTGATCAGTTCTTGATCTCATTTTAGATTCTGGAGCCATATGCCTACCCCATGCACGTTTAATACCCTCACTGTATTATCTGTTCAGATGCTGTTTCACTTATCTATGATGATCTCCACAAAGTACAACATTACATCTAAGATCCTGAATCTAGTTTTAGATTATGACCTCTTGTTCCAACATTTCTCCTCCTTTAAAATACCTCCAGTATTTTGTTTAAATCCCTTTAAGTATTTAAATGTTTCTATCATATCTTCTCTTTCTTTTCTCTCCAAGCCGGAGTTCCCTTAGTCTTTCCCGATCATTTTTATTCTGCAAATCCCCATATATATTTCACAAAATTCCACACAAATGTGTCTACTATTTATTTTCTCATTTGTTTTTAGAACCTTAAGCTCAAGAAGTAAAGCAAACCGCATTCTTCTAATGCTATCTCCCATTCTGTCAAAATAATAGCATCTGCTCAACAATATTGCCTTTTCACCTTAATACGTTTTTGCTTGGTATATAAGTTTATATATTTTTTTAATAAAAAGAAATAATAGAATTAAAGTTTTGAACAGCATCCCTGTCATTTATTGTTAACG